>NC_090649.1:216224821-216292321 GCF_040937935.1 Hyperolius riggenbachi | reverse complement strand
GATGGGCTCGTGTTTCATATGAGTCTTTTCTTGTGTTCTGACATTGGAAGGACCTATCAATCTTACATCAAACGACACAGGGTAGACAAAATGAAACACCGGTAAAAAGCATTCAGAAATATTATTAGCACATCAAAGATTTAGGTTGAGATTTCCATTACAGTTGCATTTTTAATGCTTCTTTAAAATGCGTTGCACGTTTAAAGGCAACATATATATGTCCCAAATCATTAATGCACACATTATATTAAGTTTGCATGCATCTGAGTTGTTTGACCTTTTCCCAAGCTTCCTTCCTTGACCTTCATTCTGAATAGTTTGTAAAGTTCCTTTGCGCACAATCCTAAGTAACACAACATTTTTTCTGTGTTTATATTCAAAACTATTTGATAATGATGATATGAAGAAGAGGGCCAAAAAGGAAAAAAAAGACAGCTTTGAATACATTTTTCATTTACTTGTCATTAGGGAATCTCCAGCATTCCACACTAAAGGACGTCCCCTACTTACAAACATGTTATGCTCCAGGAGTTTATTTGTAAGTTGATTTTGGTTGTAAGTTAAGTCCTTTGTTATACATAGAACTTTTGGACAACTCTCGATTTGGACATGTAGTAGAAACAATATTTTTTTTTTTGTGATTTTCTGTTTGATTTTAATATGTTTGGCTGAATGGAGTAATGGTTAGGGGTTCTGCCTCTGACACAGGAGACCTGGGTTCGAATCTCAGTTCTGCCTGTTCAGTAAGCCAGCACCTATTCAGTAGGAGACCCTTGGCAAGTCTCCCTAACACTGCTACTGCCTATAGAGCGCGTCCTAGTGGCTGCAGCTCTGGCGCTTTGAGTCCGCCAGGAGAAAAGCGCGATATAAGTGTTCTGTGTTTGTTAAACTACTTACAACAGTCTATTCAATACTGTAACATGTGTGAACAAAAATAACTCCTCCACAGTCAAGCCAGCACCATCTGAAGTATCAAAAAGCTCTTTTATTGATAAAAAAGGAAGCATGACAATGATCACAGCCATGATCATTGTCATGTTTTCTTTTTATCATTGTCATGCTTCCTTTTTATCAATAAAAGGGCTTTTTGATACTTCAGATGGTACTGGCTTGACTGTGGAGGAGTCAATGGAGTGTCTGAGGGTGCATAGACGCTGCAAGCCATAGCACATCATCCTTTTTTCCCCTCCTTGGGTGCTTGCTACACACTGATCGTTTATAACAAAAATAACAGTAGTGCATATTTTGTACATGGGAACAACTTTGTATGAAAAATTGTAATGTAAGTTATTTGTAAGTAGGAGACTCTCAGTTTACCACCAGCCCCACAACTGTCTTTTCCCAGTCTCCATATTCTTCTGTAAGCATTCCCCTTGAAAGATGCTGATCTGCACAGAGGTCCACGTGTCCTCTGTTATAGAGGTGTAGACACTGGTGGTTTGCCTGCCATATTTTAGTTCTGATATGGATTTTCTTCAGTTGCCCATTAATAAATACAATGCTAGGAAATGATCAATCTTTCGATCCGTGTTTGTGGTAGGAAGGAAAAAAATGATTGGGCCCATAAATAGGGACAGATTTAACAAATCTTATCATTTCACATAGAATCGTTCCAAAAAATGGATTGATACAAGAAATTGATAACTTGTTGTCGATTAGCAAATCAACACTATCAGATCTGATGTATGGGATGGACGAGAGTTGCTAAATTGTATCGATAATGGGCATCTTAAGGGCTTTTGAGCAGACCTTGTGTTTGAGCAGAGTTACTCATATAGTCTGACTGCATCTTAAACACTGTTTGATATCTGAATGAGATCTTATGAAACAGTGTTAACCTGCATTTACAAATCATTTAAAGGACAACTGAAGTGAGAAACATATGTAGGCTGCCATATGTATTTCCTTTTATACAATAACAGTTGCCTGGCAGTCCTGCTGGTCTATTAGGATGCAGTAGTGTCTGAATAGTGCCAGAAATAAGCATGAAGCTAATCTTTCAGATCTGACAATAATGTCAGAAACACCTGATCTGCTGCATGCTTGTTCAGGGTTTATGGCTAAAGGTATTAGAGGTAGAGGATTAGCAATATAGCCAGGCAACAGGTATTGCTTAAAGTGGACCCAAATTAAAAATACAAGATTTCAGAAATCTATTTTCTAAATTATAATAATAAATAACAGCCTTTTTTTCAGCTGCATGATGACAAATATAAAATATTTTACATTTATTGGAGGAAGCCCTCCCTTCCTTTCAAATTGCCGGGACAAAATCCGGCAAACTGGTGGAGTAGATGGTGTCTGTCAATGGAGGAATTGCTAATGGCTGCCCCCAGTATAATCCTAGTAATGAAAAGAGAAGGGTGAAAACAATGCACTGAAATGACCATAGGTTTGAAGGAGTGTTCATTTATCTTTGTATGTGTCAGAGTGGTGCAACTAAATATTTTTAATTAAAACTATGTTTGGTTTGGGTCCGCTTTCAAAGGAAATAAATATGGCAACCTCCATATCCCTCTTGCCTCAGTTGCCCTTTAAGAGTTGCATTTTAATTGCTTTGCATTTTTCCAGATGCAGCTTGCCCTATTTTGCTGCATGTGAAGTTGCTCTTGTTTGCTTTAGCCTAAATAGGACGATTGTGGCCTGAGATAAAATGCATCCCAGCTGCATATCAGACACTTTGCATTTGTGTTAAATTTGCAGTGCATTTGACTCAATAGTAACATAAATAGAGCCTTAGTAAGGCTGTCACTTTTTATGTAGTAATGTAATATTGGCTTTTATGGACCATGGTTTAAAGTTCTGAGGTCTTGTGTACTCAAACATTTATTGTGGTGCTTGCACCGCATTACATAAACACATCTTAAAGCGGACCCAAAACAAACTTTTTTTTTAATTCAAATTATTTAGTTGCACCACTCTGACACATACAAAGATAAATAAACACTCCTTCAAGCCTATGAGCATTTCAGTGCATGCTTTTCACACTTCTCTTTTCATAACTAGGGTTATACAGGTGGCAACCATTAGCAATTCCTCCTTTGCCGGACATCACCTACTACAGCATTTTGCCGGATTCTGTCCTGGCAATATGAAAGGAAGGGAGGGGTTCCACCAATAAATGTAAAATATTTTATATTTGTCATCATGCAGCTGAAAAAGGCTGCTATTTATTATTATAATTTAGAAAATAGATTTTATTTCTGAAATCTTGTATTTTTAATTTGGGTCCACTTTAAATGCAAATTGTAAAATCATGCTGTGTCTAAAGAACCATGTTGTACTTTGCCAGAACCACTGAACAGCCACCCTCACTTCCACTGAGTTTAGATAGGTGTAGAGATGGTTAACATTATTAACCAAGTAAAAAGTCAGTTTTGATTGCTGCATTAATATTGGGGACAAAGGAGTGGATTGGGGTAACGGTCAAAAAGTACTTTTTAAGTAGCACCAAACAAATTTTTAATACCACTTTTGCTTTTTATTAAGCTCCTGTGATCATGTGGGGTAGCATAACCTTAACAGCAGTAGAACACCCCTTCCTTTAAATAGTTTGGATTTACAGTGTATTCGTTACAGGGTCCCAGAGTCCAGAATAGGGATACTTTAGCAGCTGTTAATGGGCCAAAGTGATGACAAAGCTTACTTGACACTGAGCTCATGCAGACCAGATGAAAGAGCTGTTAAACTGTGCTCAAAATGCCTAGCATACATACATCCCCATTCAGCCTATCATATGCCAGTGAATGCCTACACTATGACACAGACAGCAAGCACAGTGCTTCCGTTTTGGCTTAATGATTGATACTGCTGCATTATTAGAAACATATCAATAGTCTTTAACCTGCTAAGACAGCATTATACAAAAAGATCAGCTAGGAAACACCTTTGTGTATGGCTAGTTTCATGCTGGGGCATTGGTGGTACGTGCCCTGTAAAAACAGAATCACAATGGAGGTAAATTTCATTTATCGTGGTACAGTGTGAAATACAGTACATAAAAAGTATGCGTCACTGCAACGGTAAATGCCCGCATTGTCATGCACTGCAAAATATGCCTCACATTATCTTAATAAAATTGTTGCACTGCACTGCTAACACACAAATAATAGAGTTGTGTTTGCCATGGATTATATTGTCAACCCACTACAATATGTGAAATAACCTTAGGAAGGGACCACACTAGTGTCTGCGGGTACCACAGACTATTCCCCGAAGTGTTTTTTCCACACAATTTGTGTGTTTTGTCTGTGATTGACAAAATGTTTTTTTTGTTTTTACAGAAGCCAGTGAATGTATTTAGGAATTGCATGGGTTGTGTGGAAAAGTACTGCAGGTTGCATCATTTTAAGGTTATACAGATGTGCAGATGGCACTAGAAAATGCAGAGGTCCTTTAGGAAAGCATTACATGCATTTTCGCTTTGTGGCAAACCTCTGTCTAACGATGCCCATTAACAGTACAATCCCATGGCCAGAAGATCATTTCAGATTGCTGTGGTATGTGAACAGAAGCCAATTTCCCATTAACCAATCCAATCAGATTCATGGGATCAATCTGAAAAAATTGACTGATTCTATTACTGTGCTCAAAATGGTTAGTAGGAATTCAGCCGTTATTGGGCATGACCAATCATTTACAGTCGAATGGCTGTGGGATTGTACTGAGTTTATTTTCCTCTACGCCTCTTACCTCAGCAAAGCACAATGATCTGTTGTAAAGCTCAGAAACCCAGAAGTACCAGTCAAGTCTTGGATTTGAAAGTAGGGTTGGGAAAAGATAACTTCTATTTACCTCTTTGACAGCGCTGTGCATTGTTTTTTGTCTTATGAATAAGACTGAATATGTCAGCCCCACAGAATTTGTTGGCACTTTATAAATTAATAATAAAAATGTATCAAAAACTTAACTAGAAAAATCAAAACATAAACTAGGAATCTTTTCATTCAGTTTTCAATTACCCCGCCCTTTCACTGACCTTCGCTGATGACTTTTACTATTGATCAGAGGCACTTTTAGCTCACACTGTTTGACAGGTCTTTTCTTTATTAAAGTCTTCACCTCATAAGTTTCCTTTAATTAATAGCAGTTATAATATTTAGTACTTCAATTGCAATTGCATCCTTATTGCTGTATTGCATTCAAAATAAACACCTTTTTTTCAGTCTTAATCCAAAGGTGTGTTTGGGTTGCTGGAGCTCAGATCTGTCAACTGTGACCACCTACATTTATATTAGCATCATTATCAAGCAGCAGCATAAGCACATTATTAGTTAGGAGTGTAGAACAATATACATATAAAAGCCCCAAGCCTATGCCCACCGCCGAGTTGCTTTCTTCTCCAGATTTAAATTTAAGTAAAATTAAATTCAAACACTGATCAATTGGATTTTAGAAAGACATAACTAGACAGAAGAAAAGATAAAAAGATAGAGCAACAAACATTTTCATAAAAAAAAATCAGCAGGCTGTCGCATAATTATCTTGTCCTCCGCAGCATACCTCTCTTATTGCCCAACCCAGGGGTACTCTCATAGCTCCCAATTCCTCTAGCTACCAATATCAGTGCTGCAGAGGAGATCATTAAACATTTGTGGGTGAAGATCAAGTTCTTTGTACTGCTGCAAAGAACTTATTGTCAGGCTTGTCTGGTCATTGACTGTAGGTCAGACTGTATGCCCATATGACTATAGCCCAGCCCACAACACCTGGGAAAACTACCTAACACACTACTACAATACACCCTGCAGGTAGATGTAGCATACAGACTGACAGATAGTAACCAACAGAACCTGATAACTTGCAATGCAATGGGCACAGTATTCACAAGTGTATGTATATATATATATGTCACCTGAGGCCTAGGGGATGAGGCAATCCAGACGAATGAGTCAGATGACTGCAGAGACAGATGTTCCAGAGTGAAAAGGCAGTCCAGTTATACTTTCCAGGGATAGTATAGTTGAGGGAAGCTGAGGTCAGTACAGGCAGCGTCCATGCAAGTCCTTGTCCAAGCAGAGGTCAATCCAGGCAGCCAGCAAGCGAAGTCCAGGTATCAGGCAGTAGTCAGCAACAGGAATCAATCAGAGGTTAGCGTGGTCAGGATACAAGCAGTAATCGGCAAAAGGAATCAATCAGGAAGAGAGCGCATACCCAGCAACAAGCCACAGCTAATGCTATCATGGGCGATGACTTGGTGTGCTCTCTGAGTTTAAATACAAGGACTAACCAATCAACTCAAAGCAGAATTGAAACAAAACCAATCAGTGTTCAGTGTGTCAGCTGATCAGCTGACACACAGGCACACGTGCACTACTGTTTACATCTGTGGAGCGCGTACTGGGAACACGTCCTCCGCTTATCCAATAGCGTGTGAGAGCCACCCTGCGCTCCAGTGACGTCAGCAGCTTGCCAAAACCCGGAAGCAAGAGCCGCAGCTCAGGTCTCGGCATTCTGTCGCTGGCGTGCAGCGGCGGACATTACACTTAAAGTCCAGCATAGGAAGGAAACCTGAGTAAATACTGAAGGATATTTCAACTTAGTACAGGCAGGATCTTAAAGGGAAGGTCCAAGCAAAAAAAAAAATGAGTTTCACTTACCTGGGGTTTCTACCAGCCCCATGCAGCCATCCTGTGCCCTCGTAGTCACTCACTGCTGCTCCAGTCCCCCGCTGGCAGCTTTCTGACCTCGGAGGTCAGGGCCGAATTGTGTACATTTTTACACATTCCCGCTAGTGCAGGAACATTAACACATACATTTTTACGCATTAGTGGTGCAACGCGTACATTTTTGTTCCTGCACTAGCTGGAATGTGCCCCAGGTAAGTGAATCTCATTTTTTTTGCTTGGACCTTCCATTTAATGCTGTCTTTGAAGTCTTTTGTTCTAGATTTGTAACTGCAGCACATTTCACCAGACATTTAGCAGCACTGCTGCGTGTTATAATAGTGCAGCCAAAACCTCTTTTAACTGTTCATCATCATCATGATTGCTTTAAACTGTGCCTACTATACTACATGAGTAATTACAGTATATTCAATCAGGCAATTATCAGTGCTGCTGCATATCTGTACGGTATAACACGTGGTACTTTAACTCTTCATTAGAAGCAGTAGAGTGTTTTATTGTGTTAACCATCAGTAAATGCAAGATCTTTTAAATCTGAAAAAAATACCATTTATTGGCTAACTTAGAGAGGAGAAACATTTTTTTGCTATCCTCAGTCCTTGTGGTACAAGGTTCTCCTTTTTGCTAGTAGTACAAAAAAAAAAGAAGATGATGTTATCCAGCTGTACACGTTTCTTTAGGTCTTTTTGCAGTTCCAGGAATGTGTGGTACATTGCAAAAGAATGTGTCCCCACTGTATGTCCAATGTACAGTATATAAGCTTTGTTTTTTTTAAATCTTTATCTCTAAGCCAATAAATTGTATCATCCTGATTCAAATTTTCTTGCTTTAACTATTCATTGTCATAGTAATGGCTTCGTTCTGTGGATCTTGAGCTTGCTGAATGCATCAGGATGAAACATTTTGCACAATTATTACATTTTTCCCCTGATTTCTCTAATGTGCCCTATGTTTATGACATATGTGAACCCTAATCTCACTCTCTCTCTCTCTCTCTCTGTGTGCCCAACACTAACGTCCACTTTTTTTCCAGTGCACAACATTAATGAAAATCCTATCCTAATTGCTGCTCCCCAGTGCCCCATAGATCCTATCCTGTGGCCTGTTTACATACGTAGACAGTGTACAAAACTCAGCACTGCTGCTGGCTACAGTGGTGTACTGAGTTGAATAGTATTTTATGAACAGGCTTTTGCTAGCTAAGTTTAACAAAATCTGCATTAAATACCTAACACTATCTCTCACCTAAGCCTAACAATAATTTACACCTTTAAAATGCTGTCACCTATCTACTGACACATTGTTAACTCTATCCCAGCATGCAACATTAAGGCTGCTTTCACAGTGATACGTTACAGGCGCACGTTAGTGCAGCCTGTAACGCAGCCCCACCGCACAGTAATGAAAAATCAATGGGCTGTTCACAGTGCCCACGTTGCGTTACATTGTAGCGCAGCACATCCATTGAGAGTGCTGCATGCTGTGCGTTATGTGCGGCTAAGCCGCGTTAGACTGTGCGCACATGCTCAGTAGTGTTAGGGAGGAATGGAGGGCGGCCAGGCACATGGCTAATTAATATTCACTGCACGGTGTGACGTGCAGTGTTTACTTCCTGGAGCGGCCACTCTGTGCGGCGATTGGCCGGGCGGGACCACGTGATGCTTCATGCGTCCAAGAGTACGCATCACGGCATCACGAACGCCAGAGTGAGCTGCACAACGTGGCTCACTCTGACGTCCACATCAGAGAGCACCAGGCGTTGCGTTAGGGGCACGTTATGTGCCCTATAACGTCCCCTGAATGCAACGTCCTGGTGTGTAAGTAGCCTAAAGGACAACTGAAGAGAGAGGAATATGGAGGCTGAAATATGTATTTCCTTTTAAACAATACCAGTTACCTGGCTAGCCTGCTGATCCTCTGCCTCTAATACTTTTAGCCATAGACCCATAAAAAACATGCAGCAGATCAGGTGTTTCTAACATTATTTTTAGAGCTGACAAGATTAGCTGCATGCTTGTTTCAGGTGTTGTTCAGGCACTACTGCAGCTAAATAGATCAGCAGGGCTGCCAAGCAACTGGTATTGTTTAAAAGGAATTAAATATGGCAGCCCCCATATTTTTTTCATTTCAGTTGTCCTTTAACCAAAGGTTACATTCACATTGGAAGCTGCATTGCGTTCCCTGTAAAAACAGAGTTATACAATCTTTTTTTTTTTTTTTTACTCATTTTATTAACAATGAATTGAAAAATATAAAGAATCTTGGAAAATAATATTATTTTAATGAGAATTCTCCCTGCTACTGACAGAGGAATTTTGGACCATGTGGCAAATTTTGTTTTCACTAAATCCAGAAGAGGATATAGATTCATAGAAAGTATTAAACTAGACACAGATATTTAATTTCCTCAGCCACTGCTGGACAACCCAGATTAGCCACTGATGAGGCTTCAGAGGAAAAGTAGGTTACCACTGATTTAGAGCAATTTATTTTGAGGCAGGAGTAAACACCAAACTTATCAATAATTGACATTGCTCTGGGCATAGAGATAAATGAATGAGCTAAAAACAGTATCATACCATCTGGGTATAGAACAATGCATTTTTTTACAGGGCCAGTAGCAATGCCTCTATACACTGGGTCATTTCTCACTAAAATTGCTTGGGGTTTACGCGCAAACAACATAGGGGACAGAGGGCACCCCTGTCTGATGTCCCTAGCCAATGAGAAAGAGGGTAGCAGGGAGTTGTTTAAAACTAATATATAAAATGACCACTGCAAACATTAAGTAAAAGAATTACTCATGCTGCATTTGTAAAGTGCTTAATCTCCTTGTTTCACCATCTGCAGGAAAATTCAGACATTGATTTCTTACCCATCACATTTTAGTTTTGGAACTTTTTAATTGAAAGGATTAAGAAGTTACAAGCAACAGTGCATGAAAAAATATTTTGGAAGTCTCAAATTTCAGAATCGTATGGACTCAACTAAGGCATAGAAACTAGTCAAGCACATATAAATAGAGTGCAAATAGCATGCAAATTAAGTTTCACTTCCATAAAAATAGAAACTTGGATATTGGTCATGGTCAACGTACCACCGCCAGCCAGCTGGGCAGGTCAAGAGACTTATAAAACTCAGAATTTGGATAAAGCACTCTGAATACGTGCCAAGGACATGTTTTGAGTCCAGGGACGCCAAACCTCTTATCCATCACAATTAGGGGGAAAGAGGCGCCCTGATGTGTATAAAATCTTCTAAAAACAGTTTAAAAATGAAAAGCCTGAGGCTCCCTATGCTGACTGATTCTTATCATTTGGCACTGTTATTGGCCTGAGGAAGTGGGCTTAGACCCGCAAAACACGTTGCCTGTGCTAAATAAATTTTTTTTGTAAGATGCAAAGATTTTGTCATTGAGGTAAGACACCTTGTTACCCTTTTTATGTTTAAACTGTTTTTATAAGCTTTTATACACATCAGGGCACCTCTTTCCCCCTAATTGTGCATTGTACACCCTCGTACATATCCTTTTCAAGGGGTGTTGACAGTATACCCATGGGGACCACCACAGTGGACATCTGTCTCCAGTTTTTCCAAGAGAGCGACCTCTTCCGGGTCCTTTTAGGACATACCGGAGTGGAGTCGGGTTTATGGTCTCCACCTGCTTCCTGAGGTTGGTTGCTCCATGCAACCCTCCTTTGTGAGTAGCATTCTTCTTCTTACCCTTTTCCATTTTAACATTGACATATTGCACTATTGGGCTCCCGCCTTTTTGTCTCCTTTGCCTTTTTCTACAGGGTGCCCCGACACCCCACCACAATTCTCTTACCCATCACTATTTTGCTAAAGAGATGAGGATTTAACAATGGCCATAATAAAGTTTATGCATCTGCTACTTTATATTCCTACTATTCTGATGAAATGTAAGAAATCTTTCCAGTTTTGTCAAGCTTGAGTGTGCTCTATATCGTAATTAAGCCATGAGGACTTTTAGATAGGGCTAGCCAATGATGGAATGCGTTACTCCTCTCTAATGAAAGACTAAAGTTATTACCTTTCCGTGGGTTTTATTCTTTAAATAAATAAATAAATGTAATAATTATAGTCCTGTTTAGAATCTACCAGCAAAATATAAACATATATTTAGCAGAATATATGGCATTAGATTATTAGAATTTAGAGCAAAATGTCATTCTAAATAAAGCAGTATTACTGTGATAAGAAATATATTATATTGAGTTTTGGCTTTAATGTAATATTCCAAATTCAATAAAACACATTTGCAATATGGAGATACTGCAATAAATCTAGAGAAAGGTAACTGCATCTTGTGATAGATATGTAATGATTTTGCTTTGTCTTGAATCATTATAACTTGTCTGCTTTTCTGCATTTCTAGAAGATATTTCTGGTTGCAAATTAAAAGATCACTATTGTTGTTGTTTTTCTTTAAAATTCTGCTTTCCTTAAAGGACAATTAAAGTGAGAGGGGTGACATATTTATTTTATAGAGTACTAGTTGCCCGGCATCCTGCTGATCTTTCATGCCTCTAAAGGCCTCGATTCATAAAGCATTACCTCATGCGGTAATGCTGAAAACAGCAGACTTTACCGACCACTTAGCAAAATGTCAATTCATAAAGGCTGTTACCGCATGAAAAGCTGACATTACCGACCAGGGAGATAAATTACCGTAAATTGTCAGCAAATGTCAATTCATAAAGCCTTCAACAAGCGGTAAGCCTGGCGGTAGTTACCGACACCTCTGGTGAGGTCTTAACAAGTTACCGACAGCTCTGACAGCTCTGATTAATGCAAAGTGCAGAGAGCCGATTTCTGTTTGATTCATCTGTGGAGAGAGCCAGAGAGCCCTCTGTGTGAATCATTTCAGCAGGCAGGGAAAGACTGTGTGACTCATCTGTCTGAGTCATCAGTGGAAAGAGCCGTCTGTGTGAGTAATTTCTGCAGGCAGGGAAAGACTGTGTGACTCATCTGTCTGAGTCATCAGTGGGAGAGCCAGAGAGAGCCGTCTGTGTGATTCATTTCTGCAGGGCAAAGAGGGAATCGGGACACTGCTCTACTCTACCGCTCAATGGGCTGCGGTAATTTACCGACCTCCAAGGGCAGCTGGGGAAATCTTTATGAATTAGCACACAGACCGGGAAAATACCGAGTGCCGTATTTTCCCGACATGATTTTTCTTATCGCACTGCTGTTTATGAATCGAGGCCAAATTCACATACCTGAAACAAATATGTGACAAATGCAGTCAAACATCTGATCTGCATGCTTGTTTAGGGTCTAAAGATAAAAGTATTAGGCTTCGGTCACATCTGTTGCGCTGAGAAATGTGTAAAACAGCGTGTTAAAAGCTTATAGCTGTCAATTATTTACTGCAAATCAGATCAAGAATAGAGATGGCCCAAACGGTTCGCCTGCGAACGGTTCCAGGCGAACTTCCGGTGGTTGCCAGCGAAGGTGAACTTTTGCGGAAGTTCGGTTCGCCCCTATAGTGCGCCATTAGGGCCAACTTTGACCCTCTACATCACAGTCAGCAGGCACATTGTAGCCAATTAGGCTGCACTCTCTCCTGAAGTCACTTCCCCCCTTATAAAAGGCAGGCAACCCCGGGCTTTACACTCACTCGTGTACCTGCATTACTTAGTGAAGGGACAGCTGCTGGCAGACTCTCATAGGGAAAGATTAGTTAGGCTCTTGTAGGTTTGTTAGCTTGCTCCTTGCTGATTGTTATTGCTAAAATAGCACCCCTCACCCACTCTTTTGAGAGCTAATGTTCTCCTGATGTGTTTTTTTTGTGTTGCCCACTGACACTGCATTATACAGCCCTGTCTGTTGTAGCTGGACCTTGGTAATTGCTATTACTGTGCCAGCCAGGCCCTGCCTAACTATCTATACTGGGACACCTACCTATGCCTACCTAACTACTGGGGCACCTACTTACCTATATGGGGACACCTACCTATGCCTACCTACCTACCTATAGTAGGGCACCTACCTATGCCTACCTACCTATACTGGGTCTCCTACCTATGCCTAGCTAACTACTGAGGCACCTACCTATGCCTATCTACCTATACTGGGACACCAACCTATGCCTACCTAACTATACTGGGACTCCTACCTATTCCTAGCTAACTGCTGGGGCACCTACCTATGCCTACCTACCTATACTAGGGAACCTTCCTATGCCTACCTACCTATACTGGGATTCCTACCTATGCCTAGCTAACTACTGGGGCACCTACCTATGCCTATCTACCTATACTGGGACACCTACATATGCCCACCTACCTATACTGGGACTCCTACCTATGCCTAACTAACTACTGGGGCACCTACCTATGCCTACCTACCTATACGAGGGCACCTACCTATGCCTACCTACCTATACTGGGACTCCTCCTACCTATGCCTAGCTAACTACTGGGGCACCTACCTATGCCTACCTACCTATACTAGGGAACCTTCCTATGCCTACCTACCTATACTGGGACTCCTACCTATGCCTAGCTAACTACTGGGGCACCTACCTCTTAGCAGAATAGTGTTTCCCCTGTCCCAGCAGGCATGATTTAACAGAGGAGCGCATCTGCTAGGACAGCTGAGACACTATCTACTCATGTATACTTTGCTGAAAACATTGCAGGGCCTCCAGGGAGCACAGTTTAGTGGGGTGGAGAAACCTGGGGGGGGGGGACCCTAACGGATATGAGACCTTGGGAAAATTGCCTCCTTTGCCTCTATGGAAGTACTGGCTGAATAGACAAGGGACCCTCAAGGAGTGCTTACAAACATCAAAAGCAAATTTGCAGCAATATGCTTTTCCATAAAGGTTGGCCAATCTGAGGCATTGTATAGTTCTTGACACCACAAGCACAAAAAAGTTTGCTCAGGACTCACATTCGAAAAATGCAATAACTTTATTGGGAACAGATATCAAAGGTGAGTAGCAAAACCATAGATAATTAAAATGCACTAAAAATACAGAGAAGCCTTAGAGATGGCAAGGCCCACCCCCACACACACATACATGCCACATAACCAACTGCCATTCACACCACCTGGATGTAAACAGGACCTAATGATTGCTGTATACTGTTGTTATACATATACTCACAAGATCTAAAATCTAATTTATTCACTAATAAAATTATAACTTGATCAAATTCACTGCTGTGTGGTTCATGCACTCATTCACACTTCCACATATCCGTTACATCACCTTTTCTACTGCAGTATAAAAATATGGCCAGAAAAATATAAAATAAATGAAAATAAAAATCAGTATAAAAATATATAAATACAGGGAATGGTATTCCTGGGGACTTTAAGATACTCAACCGATATATCAATGTGTAGACGTTATTACAGTCCACTAAATGTAGATTGCACTTCAATATATATTCCTGATGATCTTGTGTTAAACAAATCACCACTTAATAGTGTGCTTGAGGAATCTATTGATAGAACTTCAGTATCAAAAGATATCTCATTGCATGCATTTTATTGCATTTCCGGAATGGGAAAATAAAAACAAATACATGTTTTGAAAGCGGTCTCATGTAACACCAAGTTCTATTTTCTGATTTTTTTCACCTTATATGAGTTTCTTAATCAGGACTGCTGGCTCTAAAATTACTAGTGAGCAAATCACCAGAGGGGTCAATGATATTATGTGAACCCTCTTAACAATACTGCAACAGTCTTATAAGGATTGCAGCTGTCCTGAAAAGACACCAAACCCTAGGTGGTCCCATTTTAGTGTCTTTTCTCTGACCCTTACTGAGGTGGCCTTTTAGGGGTACACAACTGGGCAACCAAAGATTAGCTCTTAAGACTCCTAAGCCCATATGCAATTAACCTTTTTGTAGGTGATATTTTTGAACTTGTCAATAAAATGCCCTTTAAGCCACCAGAAAGCAAAAAAAAAATACTCACTATAATTGTAATAGTCCTTTTTCACCTACTGTTTGGTACTTTTTTAGTTGAAAAGCGCTCAAAAGTTATGTTAAATCCAAGAAGAAAAATTATCTCCTAGGAGAAAACTCAGGTGAAAAAGTAAATTGCATATGGCTGCTTTTGTATAAAAAGGTGCAAAGGATGCTGTATGAACAGTTGTACCCAAGTGGCTGAAAATAACCCTTTTCATGAAAATGTTGGCAGGAAATAAAAAAATGCTTTTTTTTTCTCTTGAAAGAAATTATCCACTCATCCTTAATGGTAATTACGATCTGCCCACAGTTCCACTATTGTTCTTTGCCTTGTTTTTCCCTTCCCATTTTTTTTCCTCTTAATTTCTATCTGGCAGAGCTCTAGGATCCATCGGCTAAAAGGATTTTCCCCTGAGTTCGGAGCACACTTCACTTTCTCTGTCCATGTGGGATAGGGTGCCTTCTGGAAGCTTATAATGATTTTCTCCACCACACCCAAAGCAGCTAATTCTGTCCTGAATAGAATTCTTTATTTAAGTATAATGTTAGAATTGTTGGAAATGGTCCATTGAATGACAGTATCAAATGGACTTAAACAAATTGAGATTACAAATTATTTTCAGCATAAGCACATTTTGAAGGTTTATTGCAATAACTGTCTTAACACAGAAACAACTTTATATAGCTGCATTTCTTTACTAGTGTGGTGTCACAGAATATTCTATAAGTGATGCTGTATAACTGTAGGAGTGAGAAATGAAAATGCCAGATTTATGACAAAATGATGCATTGATTTAGCCCACATGAATATCATTAGTGTCATACTCCGTTGTCTTGTGGAAAGCTGGTTTTTTTTTTTTGGGGGGGGGGGGGGGGTGATTCACATAATTCTGTTATTTTCAATTTTTGTCAACTTAAATATTTCAAGCTTTCTTACCAGGTTATCCTAGAGAGGTATTTGTACTCGAATTTCCTTGGTTTCACATTTTGTACATAGCTGTGTTTAATTCTGATGTAGATGACAATGGAAGGAACCGGCTCATTCTTCTAAGAGCATTATTGTTACATGGAACAGATTCAAGATGTACTGAACGGAACAAGATCTTGCTCTGAAGTCTGCATGGCTTTTCTGTTCTACATTTAGCGACCTCTCCACTACATTAGTAACCTGCTTTACAAAGTATTGCACAGCTTTATTCATTTTAACATTGTTAGCGAAATGAACATTTGCTTACAATAATGTGACTTTGAGTTAGTGACAATGCTTCCATCTCTCAAGGTAGTTTGTGTTTACATTTTACTATTGTGTTCTCGGATTTCTATGTTATGCAAGCAGACTTAAAATAAGTCCAGACTTTATTATTTATGTTTTTCTCTTACATCCTCTACTTGTCTTAAAGAGAGTCTGAAGCGAGAATAAATCTCGCTTCAGACCTCATAGATAGCAGGGGCATGTGTGCCCCTGCTAAACCGCCGCTATCCCGCGGCTTAACGGGGGTCCCTGATCCCCCAAATCCCCTCCGTAATGCGGGGGAGCGCTTCCTGGTTGGGGCAGGGCTAACCACCGCAGCCCTGCCCCACGTGCGTCTGTCAGCGCGTATCTCTGCCTATCCCCTGCCCCTCTCAGTCTTCCTTCACTGAGAGGGGCGGGGGAGAGGCGGCGATGCGCTGCTGACAGACGCGACTGGAGGCAGGTCTGCAGCCATTAGCCTTGCCTCCAGGAACGACCAAGTCTGCGACCAAGTGTCACAGTGGGGGGTTTGGGGGTGAAGGGACCCCCGTTTAGCGACGATATAGCGGCGGTTTAGCAGGGGCACACGTGTCCCTGCTAACTATGAGCTCTGAAGCGAGATTTATTCTCGCTTCAGAGTCTCTTTAAGCCAATGTGTTGACTCACCACACAGCCCTGCACCCGGCATGTGTCTCATATGACTGTCTATAGGGTCACTCACCACACAGCCCTGCACCCAGCATGTGTCTCATATGACTGTCTATAGGATCACTCACCACACAGCCCTGCACCCGTCATGTGTCTCGTATGACTGTCTATAGGATCACTCACCACACAGCCCTGCACCCAGCATGTGTTTCATATGACTGTCTATAGGATCACTCACCACACAGCCCTGCACCCGGCATGTGTCTCATATGACTGTCTATAGGATCACTCACCACACAGCCCTGCACCAGGCATGTGTCTCATATGACTGTCTATAGGATCACTCACCACACAGCCCTGCACCTGGCATGTGTCTCATATGACTGTCTATAAGTAAGAATCCTCCAGACTGTGTGTGTGATTGTTGATATAGTGGTGAGCATAGCTGCCCTCCAAGCAGTTGACCTGGGTTTGATTCCTGGCCAATGTATGTGAGCTTGCTTTTGACATACTACAAATCCCTGGAAGAGAGAGAGAGAGAGAGAGAGAGAGAGAGAGAGATGTGGTGGTGGTGGTCCTTTTTGCCATTGAACCTGTAATCCGGATTCGGATATCAGGGAGAAATCCGCGGATATCCGGGTCGGCTGTGAAACTATCCGCAGATAGCTATCCGGATTTCTGCCCAACTATCCGGAATCCGGATCCGGCCGGATAGGGTAAAAATGGTTGGATATCCGGGTTACCCGGATATCCAAAATCTGGATTAGCATCCCTGGTCATATCGCCCCACTCTCTGAGGGGGCTTCCTATCTCCTCCCTTTAGTCGCACTGTCTTGACAATTTTTCATACTCCTAGGCCACTACTCCTTACTACAGGAATTAATGTGTAATGGTGAATAGTTAGCCAGCCATGGTTCCTTCCATGGGGAGGGGTAGGGGAGGAGGTTAGAAGGGAAAGGAAGAAGAGGGGGGAGAAAATATATTTCTGAAGATGCGTTTTAAAGCAACCCTCAACTAGGCAAAATCTTAGGTCACGGGATTTGTATGTGCTTACACATGATTCTGTCATCCATTCCTTAATACTTATTTGTATAGTGGAATAATCCTTGCCAGCAAACTATGTGGAAAGTTAACACATCTTCTCTTTACAAACTTCAGTGTAGGAAAAAGTAACCTGGATTTGACAATATAATCAGTAATGAGTGAAAATGCAGACATTCTTTTCACATTAATTTTGCAAAGATTTTAACCCATTCAGGTTCCGTCGTTTTCACGTGAGAAATGTTCACCTCCCATTCATTAGCCTATAACTTTATCACTACTTATCACAATGCACTGATCTATATCTTGTTTTTTCCGCCACCAATTAGGCTTTCTTTGGGGGGGTACATTTTGCTAAGAGCCACTTTACTGTAAATGCATTTTAACAGGAAGAATAAGAAAAAAATGGAAAAATTCATTATTTCTCAGTTTTCAGCCATTATAGTTTTAAAATAATACATGCCTCCATAATTAAAACTCACGTATTGTATTTGCCCATATGTCCCGGTTATTACACCGTTAAAATTATGTCCCTATCACAATGTATGGCGACAATATTTTATTTGGAAATAAAGGTGCATTTTTTCCATTTTGCATCTATCACTATTTACAAGTTTAAAATAAAAAAAATATAGAAATATTTCATCTTTACTTTGATATTTAAAAAGTTTAGACCCTTAGGTAAATATTTACATGTTTTTTTTTTATTGTAATGTTTTTTGTTTTTTTATAGTAAACATTTTATTTGGGTAGTTTTGGGAGGGTGGGAGGTAAACAATAGATTTATAATGTAAATGTGTGTTAATTTGTATTTTTTTTTTCTTACAAGTGTAGAATTACTTTTTGGCCACAAGATGGCGGCCATGAGTTTGTTTACATGACGTCACTCTAAGCGTAACACACGCTTAGAGTGACTCATCGGAGAGGGAACGGCCAGAAAAGGCGCAGCTTCCGAGAGAAGCTGTCGCTTTTTCAGCGGGGGAGAGGAATCAATGATCGGGCACCATAGCCCGATACATTGATTCCCTGGCTACCGAATCCACGGCCGGGAGTGCGCGTGCATGCGCGCGATCGGCCTCGGGAGCGTGCGGTAGCGCGCATGGTTCCTGGACGTAGAAACTACGTCCAGGAACCAAAATAGGTTAAATTCTTCTTTTGACCAAAAATACCATTGTAATACGTTTGTGGCCTTTCACAAACTTTTGCACTAAAAATGAATTATTTTTTGCGTTCACAGTAAAAATAACTATTGTTTGCATTTTTGCTGTAAAAATTATGTTTTTTGAAAAGTTTCTCAAAATAAAAAAATGCCATTTTCAATGCAAAAATTACTTTGGTGAAAATGTGTGAGCAAAACTGATTATAATGAAGTTGGAGAGAGGCAAAGGCTGGCAACAGATCTGCAGTAAAGTAGCTTGGCTATAAAAAGGGATATGGAGACTGCCATTTTATTTCCTTTTAAACCATGCTCCTTGCCAGGCTGTCTTGCTGATCCTTTTCCTCCAATGCCTTAAACCACTAACCCAAAACAAGGATGTCGGCCATGTTTAAACACATTAGCCATTGTTTCTGGTGTATGATTCACATACTTTAGCGAAAAGAAAAATCAGCAAAACCAACAATAATTGCTTTTGTTTGAAAGGAAATGAATATGACAGTTTCCAAAGTCTCTCACTGCAGCGTCATTTTAACCTCTGGGCAACTGCTCTGGCAGGTACATTTGCCCAGAGTTTATAAGCAGGGATTACTCAACTATAAGTAGACACAACCTTGCACTTTAGGATATACACAATATAGAAGATATTTCCTTATATTTTTTAATTGGGTAATTCGTTTCAGAAAAATGGGCATGTATTTTCCCGGGGTGAAGACCACTGAAGAACCTAAGCAAACTTGCAAACCTGGCATGAATTTTTAAAATGCTAAGAGGTAGTAAAGGTTTTGAAACGTGCTTGCATAATCCTGCAGACTTTGGCCATAATTCACTAGGCTTATTTCCTGTCTTTAAAGTACACCTGAAGTGAAAGGGATATGGAGGGTGCTATATTTATTACCTTTAAATCAATACCAGTTGCCTGGCAGTGGGGGTGGTCAGAAATGCCAATTTACGATACCGTAATAAATCCAATTTTCCAAAATACTGATTACCGATACTGCTGCATATTGACGGTAATCCAATTTCTGATTTCGATCTCAGACTTTTTGCTAAAAGTGTTGCTTTTTAATTAATCTGTAATATTTCCAGATGTCTGTAATAATTACGGACATCTGCAAATATTACTATTTATGTAAAAAACAACAGTTTAGAATACAGTATAGTTCCGAATACTCTAATTGGCTAAATGCTTCTGACTCAGAAGTATTGGATCAAGGAGAGAATGCAGAATTTTTTTTTCTTAAAAATCGGATTACTGTGGTAATTTTAGACCAATCATAAGACTCAGAAACTACCAAGTTTTTTGAGTCTTGTTATTGGCTTAAAATGTTCAAGTTTTAAAAATTCCTGCAGTAAATCACTGCATTCTCTGATTGGTCCAATACTACCAAGTATTTCTGAATTTTAAAAATGGAAATTTTAGGCCAAACATAGGACTCAGAATTTGGAAATAGGTGCACTGCAGAATTTTAGGCTGCAAAGCATTTGGGGTTGAAGTTAACTTTCACATAGAGGATTTTAAATTCTCTTTGGAATCTCTATAAGGTGGATGTTGACCACTCTGCTAATCCCTACTGGTCAGAGAAGCTTTTTCTTATTCAAACTTAATTTGCGATGATAAGAAAATCTCCCACATCTAAAATCAATATTATTAACTCAAGATAAAAGAACATTGGACCAATAAAAAAAAAAGTTATTTTCACACAAGTGATTTTCATCTAGCCTGGGCAGGCAAGGTAGCTTTCACATAACACTTTTTGAACAGCTGAGCTATGCAAATGTATGCATGTTAGTGTATTATTAGCCGTTAGTGTGCAAAAGCTGTAAGTATGCAATAGTTGCAATTGCATCAGTCTCCCTTTCATTTACATAGCTTTCCACAAACAGGTGTAGCTATGAGAGACATAGGCCAATATCCTATTGAGTTTTTCTTCAGGGCTTTCTCCAAGGAAACATTTCCAAACCTTAAAGCTCCCACCAAAAAAATCCATTGCTCAAAATAAGTTTGGTATAACTTTTTATACCTTCTTTTTGTACTTGTTAAATGGTGAAAGTTACTTCTTAGATAACATAAAACATTATTTTTGTAAGAAAACATAGGAGAAAAATGTAATTGGCCAAGGCCATCCAGCCCTGATTGAAGATATTAAGATATTAAGTCCAGAGGGGGTCAGCAGCTATCACAAGCTGGAGGTAGAGGGTGCACGCAACTAGGGGTGCCCAAACCCCTAAGATTATACAAAAAAAGCACGTGGAGTTGCAGCACACAGCTCTTTTACTTAGAGCAAATAAATTCACAAACAGCAACAGCAGACGGTTTCGGTCGTCCCCGACCTTTATCAATGCTACGACCGAAACCGTCTGCTGTTGCTGTTTGTGAATTTATTTGCTCTAAATAAAAGAGCTGTGTGCTGCAACTCCACGTGCTTTATATATATATATATATATATATATATATATATATATATATATATATATATATATATATATATATATATATACATATATATAATTTTTTTTACTTTCAGCATTGTTACTGTGCATCCATATAGCAGTCTATTGGATCTGTGTTCTGGATTACCCACAGTTTTGTTTATTTGTTTTTTTTTATAGGGGAGGCATATGGGTTGTATACATAATATTTGAATGCAATTGCATGTGAAATATTTAACCACTTGAGTACCAGCACCCTCTGCCCCCTTAAAGAGAATCTGTATTGTTAAAATCGCACAAAAGTAAACATACCAGTGCGTTAGGGGACATCTCCTATTCCCCTCTGTCACCGCTCCCCACTGCATTAAAAGTGGTTAAAAACAGTTTTAAAAAGTTTGTTTATAAACAAACAAAATGGCCACCAAAACAGGAAGTAGGTTGATGTACAGTATGTCCACACATAGAAAATACATCCATACACAAGCAGGCTGTATACAGCCTTCCTTTTGAATCTCAAGAGATCATTTGTGTGTTTCTTTCCCCCTTCAGCTCTCATCCACTGAAGTGTCAGGCTGTTTCTTACTGCAGAGTGCAGACAGCTCTGCCCGTATGTAATTCATCAGTATGTGAAAGCCCAGCTAGTTCAAAGGACGATTTATCCAGCTTGTAAAAGATAATAGAGCAGAGAGAAGCTGCCCTAATCTAAATAACACACAGGCAGTGTGCAGAGAGGGGCCTGGAGGGGGGAGATGCATCACAGAACCACAACACTGAAGAACTTGGCAGCCTTCCAGACACAGGGCGACAAGTCCAACAGGGGAGATATAAGCTGATTTATTACCGAGATGGTAATAGAAGAAAGTGCTGCAGTAAGCCAGAGCACATTAGAATAGGTATAGGAACTTGTAGGATGGTAGAAAATAGGATTAAATTTTTGTTACGGAGTCTCTTTAAGGACCAGAGGGTGCTGATACAGTAAACCGCTGCTTCCCAACGAATCTCCGCTAAAATCCGCCGGTCACGTCGCTCTGTCCCCGCCGCAGGCTGCTCTCTCTGCCGTCGCTATGACTGCAGAGCGCTGTGCGCCGGTCAGGATCCGCTTTCATTGGCTCCTGACCCTGTCACTCCATGTAAGCCAATGGGAATGGCTTACATGGATGACAGGGCCAGGAGCCAATGAAAACGGCTCCTGCCCGGCTCACAGTGCTCTGCCGTCATAGAGGCGGCAGGGCAGCTGATTGCGGTGGAGACAGAGCGGACAGCACGGCAGGGACGGGCGGGGGTGTGCGGTGAATGGGACGTAGAGTTTACATCCAGTCAGAACCGCAGCACCCCCTGCCCGCCGTAGATTTCAACTACGCCGGTCCGCAGGTAATTTAGTTGTCTTCAGATTTCATATAAGTTGTATACAAATTGTAAACATGTAACTTTAGCTTGTATGAAAAATGAATTGTATTCCATTTTTTTCTTACAAAAGAGAAGGGGGAAAATAGCATCATTGCTTTTTAAACTGTAGCTAGGCACATAACATTCTGTATAATAGATTGTACAAATAACATTTTCTCTTTTTTACTATATACTGTTATTGTTAAAGCTGTGATGACACTTTGAGATATAAAGCTGCTCCTTACTAGGCCAACAAATGTGTACACTATTGTTTGATTCTTTGCAGCTTTTAAACTTTAAATTACCTTTGGCATCACTAGATGAGATTAGAATATTCAGAAGCAAGCTTTGGAAAATGTTCCATTGAAAAATAAATGAGTGTTTTTTTTGTATAGAGCATTCCTACATTAATTAACGTGTCATTGTTTTTTTACAATTTCATTTTTTGTGGAACAAAACAATTGTTATAAAATATGTGTTGCTAGTTACAATTATTTACTGTGCATTCATTTGGTCTGCATTGCTGTGATTCCATGACTGTTTTGCAGTATGCCTAAAATATACCCACATCAGCATTATTACTAGGGATGCTCACCGCTTTCCGCGGAATTATGTTTTCCGCGATTCCCGGGCGGAAATGGGTGATTCCATTCCATCCGGCGGAATTCCGGAATTGCCTATGAAATTCTGCCGGTATCCAGTGATGATTCTAAGCTGAATATTCAGTTCAATGGCATCAAGTCGGACAAAAGATGATCTGGCAGAAAAAATCTCTCTCCTCCTCCTCGTGGCTTACAAATCTGCATGCAATTTCCTGCATGCACGAATGTGCATTTGTGATTTTTTTCTAGTATGTACATTTTTGCATTGTGTGTTTGTATGCCAATTCTCGGATTGTGAGTATGAGGTCTCAACAGACTCATGTGCACATTACCAAGTGGAGGTTTTGTTATATGATTGCTCAGATTTCTGGACTATTGAAATGATTTATTGTCTACCTTTTCTGAGTTGTGTAATTTGGTTGAAGTCGCTTTTTTTGTAGGTACCAGTTTACATATAGCATGTGCATGGACCTTTGCGGTCTAAGTTCATATTTCAGCATGCAGAACTCAGTTCAACAAGATTGTTTGTTGGATTCCAGTAAAAAAAAAAATGTATAGGAAGACTGAAGTGAGATGAATATGGAGGCAGCCATATTTATTTCCTTTTAAACAGTGCCAGTTGCCTGGCATCCTGCTGATCTACTTGGCTGCAGTGGTGTCTGCATAACACCAGGAACAAGCATTCAGCTAATCTTGTCAGCTCTAACAATGTCAAAAACACATGATCTGCTGCATGCTTGTTCAGGGCCAATGGATAAAAGTATTAGAGGTAGAGGATCAGCAGGATTGCCAGGCAACTAGTGTTACTTATAAGGAAATACATATGGCAGCCTTCATAGCCCACTGCTGCCACTCTGTCTAATGGGAAGGTAAAAGATAGCTAATATTGTGACTTGGGGGAGGGGCAGACAGCAGATTTTTGCTGGGGGGGGGGGTTTCTGGAAAAATGTAAGTTGCACCGCTTCTACAGAGAAAAAGAATGCTTCCTCTTATATCTTTAACACTAACATAGTCCTGAGTGATGGCAAAGGTGAAGTGAGGTATCCGGTCATGATTAAATTGCATCCATCAAACACACTTTGCCTTTTTTTTCTGTATATCTTTATATATGTTGTTTTCTTTTGAAAAACAGTACTTAAACCTCATTCACATCAATAAGTGCAGATGGCAGTGCGTTCGCAACGCATACGATCACACGCCATCTGCGCTGCTGATCCCATCACTACAGTGAATGGGTCAGCACTGCAATTCTTGAAAAATGCATGCAGCAGTGCGATGTGCACAGCACATATGATGGGAACGGTAGAAAGACTGTCTATGTCCTACTACCATTGTGTGCCACACGCAATACGCACTGCTGAAATGCACATGGCAGCGTGTATAGTCTGAACAAGGCCTTCAAGGCCTGACTTTCTTTCCTGAGATTTAGGAAGTGTTGATTTTCCATAAAATAGCTGCAGAACAATGTTAAAATGTTTTTTTTTTACTTTTTTTTTATGTTCTGTTCATTTTTTTAAGTTAGAAAACAGACAGTAGCAGCCTTGTATTAGTGTAAAAATGCTACAAGTACAAGTTGTAGAACACTATGATTATGTGATATGAATGAAGCACTTTTTTTTTAATATTAAAACTTGTATCTTATTTCCTCGGATTCTGCAGGGTTTGGCTTATCTTTTTTTAACAGCTCTGCTCAGTAATACAACATTTATTTTGTCCGGTAATGTAATTCAAGTCATTGAGCAATTACAGAAAGAGTGGCATGACACTAGGTCCTAATAACCTGTAGTCAAACCAGAGTGAAGTGCTGAATGATTAAGGGGAATACATTATAGATAAAAATTGCCTGAAGGAGTGAAGACTGAACCTGAGGTTGAGATGGCATATCTTCCTGTGTTACAGGTGGAATAGCCAGAGAATGCAGCAAGGTGAAATATTTTCCCCTTTCTTATTGAACAGACTGCAACAGCTTTTCACCTGCAGTTAAAATATTAGATTCAAGGTTATGTAGGGAACCAGATGTTTTCATAAAAGCTGGAACATGTTCCCAAGCAGCAATTGGTAGGACAAGTTCTCTAGATAACAGAAATATAATAGGGTACTTGTTACTTACTGATAAAGTAAGAACTTGTAAAGAAAACTGATAAAGAAATAAAAGGGAATGCTGCTAGAAAATATATATTATTTGAAAGATTGTCTTCTTTGCTGTTCTTATACTAGCAGTGTTAATAATAATAATAATAATAATAATAATAATAATAATAATAATAACAACAATAATATTAACCACTTTAGCTCTCAGTCATTTTCACTTTATGCATCCGAGCAATGTTCACCTCCCAATCATTCGCCTGTAACTTTATCACTACTTATCACAATGAACTGATCTATATCTTGTTTTTTCCGCCACCAATTAGGCTTTCTTTGGGGGGGGGGGGGGTACATTTTGCTAAGAGCTACCTTACTGTAAATGCATTTTAACAGTAAGAATAAGAAAAAACGGAAAAAATTCATTATTTCTCAGTTTTTGGCCATTATAGTTTTAAAATAATACATGCCTCCATAATTAAAACCAACGTATTGCAATTGCCCATTTGTCATGGTTATTTCACCATTTAAATTATGTCCCTATCACAATGTATGGCGACAATATTTTATTTGGAAATAAAAGAGCATTTTTTTTCCATTTTGCATCCATCACTATTTACAAGCTTATAAAAAAAATATAGAAATATTTCATCGTTACATAGATATTTAAATAGTTTAGACCCTTAGGTAAATATTTATGTGTTTGGTTTTTTTTATTGTATTGTTTTTTTTTTTTTTATTAAACATTTTATGTGGGTATTTTTGGGAGGGTGGGAAGTAAATAGTGTTTTATCTAGGGAAATATTTGTCGTGTAATTCTTTTTTATGTTTAGATGTAGTTTTACTCTTTGACCACAAGATGGCAACCTTGAGTTTGTTTACATGACGTCACTCTAAGCGTACAATGTACGCTTAGAGGGACATAGACTCAGAAAAAGCGAAGCTTCCGGGAGAAGCTGTCGCTTTTTCTGCGGGGGGAGAGGAATCAGTGATCGGGCACCATAGCCCGATTCATTGATTCCTGGGCTACCGAATCCGCGGCCAGGAGTGCGCGTACACGTGCGTGATCGGCCACGGGAACGCGCTGGAGCGTGCATGTCCTCCTTGATGTTTTTATACATCAAGGAGGACAAAGTGGTTAATAGTTGCATATAATGAATAGTATATGTGATATTATTATTATTATTATTATTATTATTGTTTTATTATGGGTTTTATCATTATTATTATTCAGTGCTTTTTTAAATTTAAAATGCAGTTACTTATACCAGTGACCTTGCTTTCCAAAAGTCTCATGCTTAGTGAAAACTTTATAAAACTAGCTGCTTTGCACCTAAGCTGATGATGATGATAATAATAATAATAATAATGATATAATACTATTGGTAGTTAAAAGTCCTTTCAGTCACAGCTCTAAATATTGTTAGCACATAATGCTGATCTGACAGGTATGCAAGCTTGTGTACAATATTCATAGTGCACGATTTCAGTATGACATACCACAGTCTCACAGTCAAGTGATTGTACTGGAAGATAGGAGGCTTTGATTGAAGTGGAGCAGAACTGAAGCTTGCAGACAGCAAGGATGTTAATCTTCCAAGCAGTCTGTATTTCTTTTAAGTTAAGCTATTGTTGTTTTATCTCATATTTGTATGACATTGGAGGTGTGAGATCTGTTGAGTTGCCACAGAATGAGTGCAAAAATGCAAAACTCAGCTCTTTTTATGATTAGCTCCTTTATCACTGTAAATCAGGAAATGGAGCTCTTCTTGAAATTTTAAAGAAATTAGGTCAGAGTCTCTTGATGGAAATCATACGAGTTGGATAAAAATGATTTGTTACTTTCTTTGTCTGAAGTGTGATTAGCTTAATTGCTTAATGCATAAAAATAACAACACTATGAATGCACAGGCTTGATTGCTGAAATGTAATTATTTTAACATGATAATAAATAACTTATTCTGTATTCAGCTAAAAATGTTCTTTATTCATTAATAAAAACAAAGATAAAGGAAAACTCCAATTAAATATTTCTAATGTATAATTTATCTGGAAATTATCTGTGTTATAACTATTAATGTGGTTTGCCTGAGTGAGAGAGGGAGTGCTGTACAGACACCTGTGTCAGTGGTGAAAGCAATAATACCCTGTAACCTATTTTAATATTTCCAATCATGTAACCTCTGATATCACCCTGCAGGTGTTGTCTATCGAGGACCAGGCAGCCATCATTTGGTGTCAATGTGAGAACCCTTAACTGCTTAGACCTGTTTTCCTATTTTGGTCTAGAGCTGTTTTGACATTTTAGCCATTTCCCGATGTAATCAGCCTTTTTTGACATTTTAGCCATTTCCCTATTTAATTAGCAATAACTATCACCACTTATGATGCCATAGTGATATACATATTTTTTTCAGAAAAACTAGATTTGATTTGGATGTTTTTTCCCCTAGGAATTATTTGATCTCCTAAACATTTTAAAGGGGAAAGCTGCAATTGCTCAGTTTTTACCCCTTGTTACTGTAAAAGTTAAAAGTGCTACAATAGATAATTAAAACAAATTAAATGTGGCTATTTATTCCATTGATTATAAAACTTAATTTATTTATTTTTTTGCTGCTACAATGTATGGTGATGATGGTGAAAATTTTGAAATAAAAGTATATTTTTCTGTATTATGTAGCTTGTTTCTGCTAGTGCTGCAGTAATAATTAAAACATGCCTGAAGGTAAACTAAAAAATTTAGAGAGAGAATGATTTGTTGCTTATTATGCAATGGGTGTGGTTTCAAAAGTATGTGGGGTTATTGGAGGTGGCTTACAAGGAACCCACTTTGTGAGACCTATGGAATTTCATTAATACCAGTTGCCTGACAGCCCTGCTGATCTTTCTGGTCATATAAATTAATATGATTGCTTATAGTTTAATTTAACATAGAAAACAAAAAAATTATTAGTCAAAAATTTTAAAAATGATCTATCTATCCATCTATCTAAATTTAAGGAAGGTCGTTGACATTTTTTTTACCAATATTGTACTACTTGATTAATATAGTAAAACATATTTAATACTTATCAATATTTTACTATAACCTAACCTCTCCCTACTCTCACACAAAACCTTCCCTAGGTGGTACCTAACCCTAGAACCCTCTGGTGGAGCCTAACCCTAGGAACCCGCTGGTGGTGCCTAACCCTGACCCCCCTTTTTGGAGCCTAACCCTAAGACTCCTCCCTGGTGGTTCCTAACACTACCCCCCCCCTCCTCGGAGGTGGCCTAACCTTAACCCCCTCATTTTGTTTGCGTTATGTAAATTAGTATGTGATTGTTTATGGTTTTATTGAACATAGAAAAAAATTAATAATTGAGGAGTCAAAAACGTAAAAAAAACACAATACTTTGTAACATAGGTGAGATTAGCTGAAGCTGCTCGTTGTGGTGCAAAAAGTTGAAATGTAAATGATTTTTTTTTTGAGAAAGCATAGGGAACAGTTTTTTATACATCTGATGCCAATAGAAAAAATATATGCATTGATATGAATGAGGTTCCTTTTTAATAGTCACCACTATTATGGTTATGGTAAATGAACTATTGAGTTTTAATTAACTGATGTGTCCGAAGAGAAATTCCACCATACACTTGAATGGGTAGGCACTATTCCATCAATAGTTACATAAATTATGGGGGACCAAAAAATGAATAATATGTCAATAATAGTAACGCCTAATAAGTGAATCAGAATGTGCAGAATGGTGTGAAACAGACTGCAGCAATTGGGAAAATAACACCTCAATAAACCATACCAAACTCAAGAAAAGCCCCCTGGAACCCTTACCTCTGCTAAACCCTTACTTCTGCTAAGCCCTTACCTCTGCTAAGCACTTACCTCTGCTAAGCCCATACCTCTGCTAAACCCTTACCTCTGCTAAACCCTTACCTCTGCTAAGCCCTTACCTCTGCTAAGCTCTTACCTCTGCTAAGGCCTTACCTCTGCTAAGCCCTTACCTCTGCTAAGCCCTTACCTCTGCTAAACCCTTACCTCTGCTAAGCACTTACCTCTGCTAAGCCCGTACCTCTGCTAAACCCTTACCTCTGCTAAGCCCTTACCTCTGCTAAGCCCTTACCTCTGCTTAGCCCTTACCTCTGCTAAGCCCTTACCTCTGCTAAGCCCTTACCTCTGCAAAGCCCTTACCTCTAAGCTAAGCTCTTACTTCTGGTAAGCAGAGGTAAGGGCTCCAGGGGGCTTTCCTTGAGGGATCCTTTTAACCTTTTTCCTGCCTCGTATCACTTAATCTGCTCCCTGCTTGGGGGTGTTATCTATTGCATATTGCTGTGTTTTTTCACTCTGGTCTGGTGGCTATTTTCTGATTTATTGTTTTTAGCTCTGCACTTTATCTTTTTTATTGCTTATATCACTTGTTTGTGGAAGTTCTCTTTCTGTATTTTCAACATCATACATTGAGGCATATTGCACTTTTTATTGTATATCATATAGCTTTTTACAGATTGGTTGCACTATTGTACCTTGGTCGCACTATGCACTTTATATTGCTTAGAGGGCCCCGCTGTGATTATTGTCATTTGATATAATTAAGATATTTTGGCCGACCTCCTATATTTCTGATTTTAAGTGTTTTTATGTGATGTTTCAATAAGGATGTATTGATTTTTTTTGCCTATATCAGTTTGGTGCTGTTTATTGAGGTGTTCCTTGCCAAAGAGAAATTCCATGGTAACTTGGAGAAAACATTAGAGATGACCCAAATGGTTCGCATGCAAACTTATTTGTGCAAACATTGAGAGTTCGCGTGCGCAATCAAATGCAAACTTTATGCGGGTTCGACTTGCCCCCTATACTACATCATTGGGCTAAACTTTGACTCTCTACATAACAGTAAGCAGACACATGGCAGCCAATCAGGCTGCACTCCCTCCTGGAGCCCCCTCCCTCATAAAAGGCAGCAGTGTCACCCATTTTTTTCACTCTGTGTGCTGCTGATTTAGTGAGAGAAGAGAGAGAGATTGCTGTAGAGATAGGGAAAGCTTAGTTAGGCTCTTGTTAGCTTGCTCCTTTCTGATATTTATTGCTAAAAAGCACCCCAAAACAGCTCCTTCGAGAGCTAATGTTCTTGTGATTTTTTTTCTTTGTGTGGCGCACTGACACTGCATATACAGCCCTGTCTGTTGCAGCTGGCCATTGCTAATTGCTATACTGTGCCAGGCCCAGCACATTCAGTGCCTACCTTTAACACAGAACACCTCATCTTCCTTAGCAGTGACTGCCTGCCCCAAGGCTAAGTCGATCCCCAGTTCCCACACAGCATCTCTACCTGCAGGCAGCTTGACTGCCTTCTCCACCACCACCAACAGGGTCCAGGACTCTAGGTGGTTTCCTGAATTTTTAAGGCCACTGCTAGCAGTGGCCGCTAACAAAAACAGTAATATTTTTTTTCTGGTGCGTGTACATGCCTGCCTAATTTTTCTGGCTGCACTGTGGCTGCAACAACAAAACAAAAAGGCATGTACATGTGTCAATTCCCCTTCATGATCGTTACTATCAGGCTGATACGTGATGAGTACAAGTGTACACACAGACAGTAGTACATAAAGCTTAGTCAGGATCAGGCCATAGTCATACACAGAGTGAGAGATATCAAGGTACAGAGTAGCAAGGCAATATTGTAGTCAATAAACAGGCAGGGTCATACACATAAGTCAGATGCCAGTCATATTGTAAGGATCAGGCAATAACTAAGTCAGGGATAGGCCGAGTCGAACATGTGTATCAGATGGCAGTGGTACAGAAGGACAAGACAAGAGTGAGGTCAAGAGTCAGGCAAAAAGTCGGTACACAGATAAATATATCAAGGCCAGTGAGGGACTGAGTGCTCTGGCCTTAAATACACATAGATAACTTCCAGAAACCACTCCCAAAATTGAGTGCACTTCCCACATGGTGATGTCACCTGCTGACATCACCTAAACCCACCTCCTTAGCCTATAATGCTTGTCTGAACTCACGCGCGTGCAATTGGCCATACTGCGCAAGCGCGCGCCGGAACTCTCTGCCACAGGGATGTCGGGGATACCGCCGGAGGATGCCAGTGCAGAAATCCCGCCAATTGCCCAGACCACGCTGGAGATGCCACGGGACCTGCCGCTGGAAGGTAAGAATGTTACAGTTACCTTGCCACGGTGAAGGGGCTTGCGTATCACAATGAAGCAATGACTGGCTATATGAGTGTGTTGGGGGGCACACCTGACCCAAGATAATAAGATCGTTGCTTCATTGTGGACAGACCAAATTCGATCAGCTGGACAGTCACTGTTGTTCTGTCATCGAGCTACCTCATAAGATTTTCTAAAAAACGTATGTACTTAGGAAGTCCACCTGATAAAAAAGATTGCACACGTGGTTCGCGTTCTCAAAAACTGCCTGTGTAAAGCAATATATGGTAAAACAATCAAACTAAGATCGCGCACACAGTCTCAAAGATAAAGAGATATACTATCTAACAGTCTGTGGCCCAAGAAGATCCAAAAATCGTCAAGGCTGGGTTCACACTGTAATGGATCGACACTTGTTGTCTGTCACTCTCTAGATCCAGACTCTCACGTCATATGCAATAAAAAACAAACAAATAGCATCACATAGCGTATAACTGCCAGGACCAATCTCCAAACACCTTTCCTCTTTGTCTTACTCGGTCACCAGGAACCTCCACCAGTGCATGGATGCTCCCTACCACGTGCCCGCACTCACCCTAGAGATCTGGAAAATATCCGGAGGCAGGAATGACAGTGTTGGAGGATAAAGATCCAGCAGGCAGATACTCAGATGCCACTCTTCTGAACAAGTTACTGCAACTAAAAACACTCATATAGTGTAAAACCAGCGTTTAATTCGAGAAAAAAAATAAAATAATAATTCGAGATAAAAAAGTATTACACTCACATGCGATTAGTGGAAAACAGGCACATAGTATGTAGTGATGGTCCCCGGGAAACCACTCAAACTGATGCTGCCTTGGTCCACGCTTGATCGCACGCTGCTCTGCTCTCCTTCCTTTGCCAGTCACGTGTGTCATCCCTCCACCAGCCAATGAGAGCAGACTTGCAAATTTCCACACCGCTGAATGGTAATCACACAATCCTGTGTTAAGCTGATTAAAGGCTGCAAGCTAACTGTGAATGGAAAGGACTCTGATTACAAATGCATGCCAAATTATGCAACAACATGCATGTAAGAAATCCATAGCTGTCTGGCTGCAGTTCAACTGCAGCAAGCCATAGGTGGATTCATGACAAACATCCTTAGCTATTCTGAACTGCAGAGTGATTGCAGATGGTAATGAAACTTATTGCAAATGCAATCAAAACTAAGCAACCAAGTGCAAGCAGAGAAATCAAAACTGCTCGGTAGCAGCTCCACTGCAACCGACAGGACATGATATAGGAGGGATCCTTACAGCTAACAATGCCAGGTTATAGAGATCAGATAACCACATATCCATGCTATATTACTATTGTAAGTACTACTCCTTTTTATCATTAACACCTTTCCTTTAGTTATTACAAGGCACATTGAGCAAGGCAAGTCACTACGAGTCCCTTAATGGGGCTCACAATGTACCCTCACAACCTTATTTTAGCATTAACCACTTGCTGCTATTCTGTAATAAAGACTGTCCCAGAGCCATGTCACAAAGACTAAATAAGCACAGGGCCATATTACAGAGATCCACTGTGTGTGTTATGTGAGCATTGATGTCGCTTTAAACATTGGAGCCCAACATCAGGTTGATGAAGTTATTTTATTGCATAGCTTTGCATACAGCACTGAAACTGGCAAAAGTCATGCTGCAAATGGGTATTTCCAACTTTGTCCTGTACTGTGGAGTGCAAGCCACTCCCATGTTGCAGCGTGACATTGCGCAGTGATTGCCAGTGAGTAAAAATATCCCAGATTTAGGAAAATAATAATCTCACTTGACTGAAGTATCAGGAACATTCAGGGCTGAAGGTTTTTGATTATGTTGTTACTGTCCATGCTATACAGTGAAGCAGAGATGTATGACTCACGAGACAAGTAAAATTAGAATTCATCAACCTCTCTTCTATAAATTCCTCCTGTTTATTTGATTTTGTCAAAGATAATAAGAAACCACTGCAATGATATATAAAATGAATTGTGTGGTACGCTTCTTAAAATCAATATACCAAAAATCAATAAAAAACAAGATAGAGCAGCAACTCTAAAATGTCCAAACAAAGCTAAATAGAACCCATGACCACCTGTCAATAATCATACAACAAAGTCCTTATTGCAACTTCAAGCTTTCAGCAGGAAAACATGACCGGGTAAGGTTCCTCTGTTAAGATGAGAGCCTCCACCACACCCTCAAGACAGGGTAATCACCCTTTTGCAATGACCTTCTGCCAGAGTGGTCACAAGCACCTCTGGGATATTATTAGGCAATCTCTAGCCTATCACGAGTCCTCTATGTACTTGTACTGTAGGCTCTTCATAGAGTAAGCACCTCAAAACATAACACACGTTCCTCCATAGCGTAAAACTATTTGAATGTTTATTAAAAATGTAAAGTGTGCACTTTCATGCTCACAAGGTTTTCATTAGCACAGAGTTTTTAATGTGCTCTACCCCATGCGGTGGCCGTCTGACGTCTCGTGTTTCCTCCAGACTCCCAAAAGCTGCTCCGGTCTGTGCCAGATCACTTCATCGTCTGTAACCCCGCCCTTAATGTAGTTTTGTGTCAAAAGATCAAGCATTTATTTGCATTTTTTATCGAAACACGTTCCCATATCCAATATACAGTACACTGCTACACACATCAATTGCTTTATTATGTTAGTTTTTAATTATGGTATTAGAAAAAATTCAAATTTTCTATTTACGATATTTTCTCTGAAATCAGGGAACAAGATACAAGCATGGCTAAATTAAGAGTTATGATTAAAAGCTGTATTTGTTTCCTTCTTTTTCAAATGAAAAAGTACCACATACTAAAGCATCAAGCAGTAGTATAGAGCTATAGAAAAACAAACACCCAGCATATTTCATTTTTTCTCTAAGCCATTATTTTCCATTGATGTCAGGCAAAGTTGCAAAATGTGGTTTAAGACCTCCTCTTCTCTTAACAATAAGCCTGTGTGGTTGCATAGCAATATATATGCTGAAAGTGTAATATTGATGCACTTATTATTGCTTCCTGTCACTGAAGATGTTTCCATTAAGTGCAAACATTCCTTATAAATGTGGTGCTCCAGTTTACTGCTACTAGTAGGAAACACTTCAACTTACAATTCTAGCTTTTTCAGCATGCTGCTCTTTCTAAAAAGAAAGAAAGAGAAAGAAGTTTTATGTCTGCACTCTGCATGTGGCACCTTTGCTGTTTTAAAGGGAACCCAAGGTGAAAGGGATATGGAGGCTGCCATATTTATTTCATTTTAAAGAACACATCAGTTGCCTGTCAGTCCTTCTTATCCTGTGTCTCTAATACTTTTAGCCATAGACACTGAACAAACATACAGCAAATAAGGCACACTGATTCAGGGTTTACTGGATTAGCCATATGCTGTTCCATGGTCTTGACTCAGACACAACCTATGCCAGAAGATCAACTGAGCAACTGGCATTGTTTACAAGGAAATAAATATGGCAGTGTCCATATCTCTCTCACCACGGGTTCCCTTTAAAAAAAACCTTGACGTGTAAAAAAAGAATGTCTTTATCTGCAGAACTCCGTTATCATGCAGACTGTGGAACCTGAACTGGCTTGAAAAATACATTTCTGAACCAACCTTATTCTGCCCCTGGTAGACCATGAGGTCACTCGGCATCCTCTGGGTCTCTTTCATTATCCCGCTGGTGGCTCCGTTCACTACATAACCTGGCCGGTAATCAAGGACAACTCTGCACGCCCGCCTCGATTGTGCCTCTGTTGCTGGAAGCATTCTGCACATGCGTGGCTTTTGAAAAATAATGCCAATTGAGGTGGGTATGTGGACAGGCTGCACATGTGCAGATGCGCACGACTCCCGGCCAGGTGGTGCAGGGAATGGAAGGGACCCAGAGCCAAGGGACCTTATGGACTACAGGGTGCTGGAAGTAGCCCCAGGCAAGTTCAGAAATGTTTTAAGTTAGGTCAGGTTCCCTTTAAAGATGCACTACAGATCTTCTAACGTACTTGTGGATACGAGCACTTCCAAGGCCTTCAGGAGTCCTGAAACACAGCCAGTTGTGAATTTTGAAGGGGGTTGCAATGGTGGCTTTAGATTTACTTTACATGTTTTAGGCACCGATTTTGAAAATGTGTGCCAGAAGCAAAGCTTTATATCAAATCAAACCGCAATACAACATTTTCATAAATTGACAAAGCAGTTACATTGAATTAGCTTTAGGATGTAAATGCTATAATATGACTAAACTATATAAAATAATGAAGGGTTAAACCAGCTTCATACATGATTCAGTTTGCGCCACTTGTTAAATCCTTTAAATCAATCATAAATATAATTTTAAGTGACAAAAATTATATAGCTCCATTGTTGTCATTTTATTTTTATTATCTATTACTACTGAGTGCCAAGAAAATTATAGAAATAAAGTAAGAAATAGTTTAGCAGAGTGTTTATTGCAGCATTAATATACTACGACTTTTTATTTCACGTCAAGAATGTCAGAAATAGTTGCTATTAACATATTTTAAAATTACAAGTAGGGAATTTCAGCTGTGCATTTCCAGACTCTGTTTCATCTGTACAAGCACTAGATGGCATCATACATCACATTTTGGATGTAGAAATGCATTATTAATCCACATATTTCTCCAGAGTTTTCTATACATACTTTCACAACCATCGCCATCAATACTTCTAAAATATACATAATATTGTATAAAATTCCTTTGCGGATAATAATGCATTATGCTTTCTTTCAAATGTTAATGTACAGTTCTCTTAGTATTCATGTCCTAAGTCTCCCACACCAGTCTGGTGTAACAGAAGAATACAAACATAATAAGTGATAACACATTTTCAAAGGCCAGTTGGTAATATATCAGTGCAAGGTTTTACAAAGCATTGCAAAATATATCCATTTAAGGAAATAATGCTATCTTAAGGGGTCAAAAGTATAAAAAGTTGTCAGATGATTTTTTTTTGTATACATGAAAGTGACACTAAAGTGAAAAAAAGTATGATATAATGAATTGTATGTGTAGTATGGATAATTACCAGAACATTAGTAGCAAAGAAAAGAGTCTCTTATTTTTTTATTTTCAGTTATATAACTCTTTTTTTTAAAATAACATTGCATCATTCTCTAGTATTTGCAGTTTACAAACTGCACTCTGTATTTTAGACTGCGAAGCAGAGTTAATGACTTTTTGAACGTTCCTGCAGTAACACCTTAAACAAACAAGAAATAGCGATAGACAGGTTTAGATAAGCGCTTAAGAAAACAGCACTGTAGCGGATCAAGCTTGATCAGAGAGCTCAGAGAAGCTCTTTTGCATAGATAACAACTGAAAGTTCTTAACTCTTCCTGTATATATAAATACATCAGAAACAGCAGCAGGAAGAGGAGTGACGTGTGGCAGCAGCAGGCATGTCACGGGCCATGGTAGCTAGCGTTACTACCACAGCAAGTGAAGAAACACCAGGCCAAATTATCAGGACCCCAGGAATGAAGGTTTATGTTGTCAAAGAATGATTTCAAGGTACCTCATGTCCTCCTCTCGCCGACAGTAGGTGCCAGGAACGTGCCTTCAATCCAGGCCTGGTTGATCTTCAAAAATGTCAGTCTTTCCACTCCCTCTGTGGACAGATGAGAGCGCTTCTCGGTGACCACGGCACCGGCCGCACTGAAGCACCTCTCGGACAGCACGCTGGAAGGGGGGCAAGACAGGACTTCCAGGGCGTACTGCGCCAGCTCACTCCAGATGTGCAACGGCTCCACCCAGTACTCCATGGGGTCCACGCTGCCGGTGTCAAGCCCACTGAAGGACCCCATGTACTCAGCCACCATCTGGGTCATGCGCTGGCTGTGGCTTTCAGAGGAGGTGGCTGCTGCACGCACCTCCTCTCTCGGCTGCTCTACCGTCATGTAGAGTGCCTGCATCAATGACAGCAGGTCTCCTGGGCGCCGAATGCTGCTGCTGCTGGCCGCAGGCACCGGCTGCTGTGCTGGCTGGACATGGACAGAGGGGGTGGAAGCCTGGGGGAAGGCTTCCTCCAGTCGCCGAACAAAGAGCTGCTGCAACTCGCTTGTGCGCTGCTCACATCCTCTAGAAGGCAGAAACTGAGCCCACTTCCCCCTCAGCCGTGGATCCAGGATCATGCTGATGCAGGCGTCCTCCCTCGCTTGCATCTGCTTCACCCTGGGGTCTGTGCGCAGGCAACGCAGCATGTGCGCTGCCATGGGGAACAGGGTGGTCCGTGACACAGAGACATCAGGGTCAGCGTCCTCCTCTGGCTCCTCTGGCTCCTGAGCCTCTTCCTCCTCTCTCCACCCTCGCACCACTGCTGCTGCGCTCCGCTGTTCCCCCTCAGCAGCGACGTCCAGCAACTCCTCCTCATCCTCCTCCAGGGATTCAAATTCCTGCACAGCAGTGGACTGAGCAGGCGACTGCTGTTCCAGCTGGTGTCGGGCCTCCTCCCCCAAAATCCACCAAATCGCCAAGTGCCCTGTCCAGCCGACAAACAAAGGGCACCCACTGGCAGAGGGATGCCCACTCCTGGCTCACCAGGTTGGTTCCCTGCAGAAAGGGAGCCAACACCAAGCAGACCTGCTGCATCTGCCCCCACTATGCGTTGGTGAGGAGCTGGAGTTTGGGGTTGCCTTCCAGAGTGGCCTCCACGATGTACCGGTTGACAGCCCTCCTCTGCTCAACCAGCCGCTCCAACATCGCCAGGGTGGAGTTCCAGCGAGTCGGCACATCGATGACAAGGCGGTGTGGTGGCAGGCCCTCGCACTGCTGGATCTCTGCCAGCTTTGATGCAGCAGCAACAGGCGGGGCGGAAAGTGCGCACAATTTTCCGCCCCGCTTCCAACAGCTCCTCCATCCCCTGGTAGGTGCGCAGGAACTTCTGCACCACCAGGTTCAGGATGTGGGCCAAGCAAGGGATGTGGGATAAGTGTCCCCTGCTGATGGCAGACAGCAGGTTGGCGGCATTGTCGGACACCACCAATCCGCCTCTGGGGGTCAGCCACATCTTCTCCTGTTCCCTCAGGTGGCGGAGCACATTGGCTGATGTCAGACTGTTGTTCCCCAGGTTGACCATCTCCAGCAGCGCTTGGCAGTGGCGGGCATTCACGCTGCTGTTGCGCTGTTGCTTGGCGGCAGGGGGCTGCTGCTTCTCGCCTGACCCCGCCTGGTGGCACCACATAGTGGGGGACTGGTGCCGCTGCTGCTGATGCGCCCGAGGGTGGATCTGCTGCTTCCTTGCTCGGGCTTTCCACCAGTCTGACCCAGTGTGCTGTAAAGGACAGATAGCATTCTGTCCCAAAATGGCTGCTCCATGAATCCATGGTTATGTGGATCCGTGCACTCACAGCGTGATCGAGTGCGCGGCCCACATTCGCCATGGCAAACCGGTGCAGTGCTGGGATCACCGTGCGGCAGAAGTAGTGGCGGCTGGGGACTTGCCACTCCGGGATCCCAAAATGCAGCAGCGCTCTCATGTCACTCCCTCTCCTGCACTAAGGAATATGGCAGGAGCTGGGAGCACATGGCCCCGGCAAGCAACCCGTTCAGCACCTGGATGCGCCTGTGAGCGAGAGGCAACACCTTGGTCACACCGGGAAAGGACTCGCTGAGCAGGGTCTGGCAGCGTTTGCCTGCGCGGGAGGATGAGGAGGCCACTGTGGAAGGAGCTGATGAGGCCACTGTGGAGGGAGCTAATGAGGCAACTGAGGATTGGCTGCCCGGGGGGGAGGAGTGAGTTGCTGCTGCTGTACTCCTGCTGCTGCTGGGTGGGATGCTGCTGCTGCTGCTGCTGAAATCTGTGCAGTGGCTCTCTGGCTCTGACCCCTGCCTGCGCCACTTTCCATCAGCTTCTCATACTCGCAAAAGTCCTCAAAATGCCTGGTCTGTAAGTGGGTCGACAGGCACGAGGTACTCAGCTTGAGGGGATCGCGAACTCTGCTGAGACTGACCTTGCCACTGTTGCAAATTGCACGGGTCGGGTCCTCTGTGCACTTAGTGAAGAACCGCCAGACTGGGGACTTCAACCTGCCCTTTGAGCTTGAGGGCTGGGGTTTTTTGGTGCCCTTGGAGGCTTGTGCCTTTTTTGGTTTGGTTGGAGGTTTGCTGCAGGTGGTGGTAGCAGCTGAAGCAGCAGGCTGTGGCTCCTGCCTTCCACGACCTGTGCGTGCCGCCTTGCTGCTGCCATGCTTCTGCGCCAGAGACACCTCCTCCTCCGATGACGAGCTGCCTTCAAGCAAGTGTGCTGGTGGTACTGGTGGTGGCACATAGGAAGGATCCAGCACGTCATCATCATCCCCAAACATGTCCTCTGAGCCCGCTTCAACCACATCCAGTAGCCCAAAATCCCCTGCATCACGCCCCTCCTCATCAACGCCAACAATAAACTGCTCCACCTCCAACTCCTCCTCCTCCTCCTTGCATGATGATGTCCCCATTATCTCCTACTCAAAATTCTCCACAACATCCCTGTACACGGCTGCAGTCACTGGGGTGAAGACTGAGCTCAGTGAGGGCAGGCTGGTCAATGGGGTCACCGTGACCTCAAGCGGTGGTGGAGGCCTGCTGCAGACCGGAGTGCTGGTGGTGGTGGCACTGGTCTCGCTGGTGCTGGAGGCCTGTATGGAAACGGTGGCTTCCTGCTCCGCCATCATTTCCACCACAGCCTGCGCTTGACTCTCCATAATGGGCCGGGGGCGACGACCCGTCTCAAAGATGGGCGCAACGCGCTGCTGTTGCGCCTCTGCTCCCTCCTCCACAACTCTGCGGTCAGTGGCTGGGGGCGGACCAGTCACAGACCTGCTGCTGCTGGCAGTGGCTGCTGCAATGGCACTGCCTCTCCTGGTGGTGCCTCGTCCTCTACCTCTGCCAGTCATTTTGCACTTATATACGAATACAGTAAAAAAAAAAATGTGTAGAAAACGGCGGGAAAAAGTGTAAACTTTAATAAAGTCTGGTGGTGGTGGTGGTGGTGAGTGACTGACTGGTGGTAAGTGTCAACAAAAAATGATTTTTTTTTTTAAGTAGTAGTAGACGTAGTAGTAGTAGTAGTAGTACTACTAACAGTGAGTCTCTACAGTACTAACTCGTGTGACAGTGGGTGACAATTACGGTCGGTCACACACGGTCAGACGCAATCAATAGGGTGCGCCGGCAAATGACAGTCACAGCGGGTGACAACAAGGGATGCTGGCCTGCGAATGTAACAATTTACTAAAGAAAGGTAATAAACCACACAGTAACAAATGAAAAAAATTAAATGAAGGGGTGGGTGGTGGTAGTAGTGGAAGACTACCACCTACCTAGTAGTAGTACGGTTGTACGTGCAGGTAGTAACTATGAAACGCCTGCTGTACTAAACAGTGAACAATATAACTAACTGCCAGACAGTGGGTGACCAATTACAGTCGGTCGGTCACACACGGTCAGACGCAATCAATAGGGTGCGCCGGCAAATGACAGTCACACAGCAGGTGACAACAAGGGATGCTGGCCTGTACACAGTCAATCAGTAATTACTAGTATTAACTAACAGTTCTTAAGCTATAAACTAACAGACTACAGCAAACAGCAGCAGTACAATTTAACTAAACTACTATAGTACACAACTAACTAGAATCCCTAACCTACCTAAGCTAGTAGTAGGCTAAGGCTGCCCTAGGCTAGCAGGCCTAGCCTGTACACAGACTAACACTAGCCTAGCACAGTATACAGTACTCACTAGCTGACTACAAACAATCAAATTACTATCTATCTATATAACATTACAATGAATGTGTTTAGGAGGTGTTTAGGAAGCAAAACGCTAGGTTTAGCACAGAATACACTTGATCAGACACGCAGCACAGCACTGGAGATGCTCTCAGTACCAGCTCAGTCACACAAGTGCGTAGCTTCGCAAAATGGCCGCCGTCTTATATAGAGGAGGGGAGGGCCAGGCTCCTCTCCTCTGATTGGTTGCTACCGTTGCCAGGGACTCGGCAGGAGGAATTCTGATTGGCCCGCATCACTCCCGAATCCCGAAGCAGAACCAAACGCGTCATCCGGCCAAATTCAAATGCGCACATTCTTCGACTTCGGGAACGCTGAAATTTACCCGAATAATTCGGGTAAATTCGCATTCGGGAGTCCTGGAGAGCAACCCTGGTGGTGACGGGGGGTGATTGATGGGTGATTAATGAGTGATTAGAGGGGAGAACAGATGTATATAATGCACTGGGTAGGTGATCAGAGGGGTCTGGGGGGCTATCTCCGGGTGTGGGTGCGGGTGATTGGGTGCCCGCAAGGGGCAGATTAGGGTCTGATCTGATGGGTAGCAGTGGCAGGTGGTGACAGGGGGTGACGGGGTGATTGATAGGTGATCAGTAGGTGATTACGGAGGAGAATATATGCAATAAATGCACTGTCAAGTTGATCAGAGCGGGTCTGGGGGGCTATCTGAGGGTGTGGGCGGGTGATTGGGTGCCCGCAAGGGGCAGATTAGGGTCTAATCTGATAGGTAACAGTGACAGGTGGTGACAGGGGGTGATGGGGTGATTGATAGGTGATCATTTGGTCATTACAAGGGAGAATATATGCAAGCAATGCACTGGCGAGTTGATCAGAGCGGTTCTGGGGGGCTATCTGAGGGTGTGGGCAGGTGATTGGGTGCCCGCAAGGGGCAGATTAGGGTCTAATCTGATGGAAAGCAGTGACAGGTGGTGACAGGGGGTGACGGGGTGATTGATAGGTGATCAGTACGTGATTACAAGCGAGAATATATGCAAGCAGTGCACTGGCGAGTTGATCAGAGGGGGTCTGGGTAGCTATTTGAGGGTGTGGCGGGTGATTGGGTGCCCGCAAGGGGCAGATTAGGGTCTGATCTGATGGGTAGCAGTGACAGGGGGTGATTGATGGGTGATTGATGGATGATTAGTGGGTGTTTAGAGGAGAGAACAGATGTAAACAATTCACTTGGGAGGTGATCTGATGGCGGGTCTGCGGGCAATCTGAGGGTGTGGGTGGGTGATTGGGTGCCTGCAAGAGGCAGGTTGGGGTCTGATATGATGGGTAGCAGTGACAGGTGGTGACAGGGTGATTGATGGGTGATTGACAGGTGATTATAGGGGAGTATAGATGTATACAGTACACAGGGGGGGGGTCTGGGGGGGGGGTCTGGGGAGGTTCTGAGGGTCTGGGGGGTGATCAGGAGCCCCCAGGGGGTAGTTAAGGGCATAAACTAAAAAAATAGCGTTGACAGATAGTGACAGGGAGTGATTGATGGGTAATTAGCGGGGTGATTGGGTATAAAACAGGGGTCTGAGGGGTGCTGTGGGCGATCAGAGGGCGGGCAGATCAGTGTGTTTGGGTGCAGACTAGGGTGGCTGCAGGCTGCCCTGGTGGTCCCTCGATCACTGGGACCACCAGGGCAGGAGGCAGCCTGTATAATACGCTTTGTATACGTTACAAAGCGTATTATATGCTTTCGATGCGGCGATCTAGGGGTTAACAACCCGCCGGCGCTTCCGATCGGCCGGCGGATTGACGTTGCGGTTGGGCAGAGCCTATTGTCAGCGGATGCGCACACATCACTGCGCGCGATCCCCAGCCAGGAAGAGTCCCAGGACCCGACGCCAATTGACGTTACGTGGTCCTGGGCATGCCACTTTGTCGCCGCCAATCTACAGTGGGCGGTCGGCAAGTGGTTAAAATTCCCTTGCTCCCAATAAAAACTTGTGTACCAAGAGAAACTGTTAAACCATTACAGCCACATAACTTTAGTCAAGATAACCAAAACAGTCAAATTTTACTTTTTCTGAAATATTAGGCAATTCTTAAAAATGTGGCTACTGTGAAAAGTTTGTTACCCACATATAAAAAGTATTTTTCACACCTTTAATATACAATGCCTCTGGCTCACTAAAGGTTTATTTCTGTCAGACTACTTGGATACTTGGAGATGCAAACTATTGGTTGCTGCTTTCAGAGAGGGTGGTCAGAGGAAATCTTAAAGCAACTTTTAATAAAGAGAGGAGACCAATGTATTCACAACTTATACCCCTCATGTTAATTGTTTCTTTTTATAGTTAAAAGTCACAAAACAAAAACTGTAATGAAGACAGCAATAACAGTTTAACCCCTTCAAACCAGACAGTTCTAGCCCCTTATGGACCAGAGACGTCCTTTCCCTTTAGAACACAGCAATTACTGTGATTGGCTGACAGTACTAATCACTCCTGACCAGGGCCGGATTACAGACCAGGCAACAAAAGCAGTCGCTTGGGGCCCCATTCAGAGTCAAAGGGGCCCCATCAGCACATAAACCAGCCCTTGCCATCCTGCCAGCGGTGGCTGGATGGTATAATGGTTAAAGGGACTCTGAGCAGTGCAGTAACTATGGAAAGATGCATATCATTTTAAAGCTCTCTTTCTCCTCTTTCCAATGATATATAAACCGCCATCCTATGCCTTTTACTTTTCACTATTTTCGCTATCGAAATCGCGGCCACAGCAAAATAGCGAAAACTAAAATGCGTAGGGTGGCAGTTTATCTATCAATGGAAAGAGGAGAAAGAGAGCTTCAACATGATATGCATCTTTCCATAGTTACATTGTATTACACAGGACGACTTTTCTCCAAAGTCGGCAGCTCGATTCAGCACAATGCAATGAAATATAAGGAACCCAGGGGGATATAATTACAAACATCATGCTGGTAGGTGTGAGGATGTAATTAATTAGTTGTGGGTATGCTTAAAGGCATACCCAAAGGCACTGCTCGGAGTCCCTTTAAGGGCTCTGCCTCTGACACAGGAGACCAGGGTTTGAATCTCGGCTCTGCCTGTTCAGTAAGAAAGCACCTATTTAGTAGGAGACCTTAGGCAAGTCTCTCTAACACTGCTACTGCCTATAGGGTGCGTCCTAGTGGCTGCAGCTCTGGCGCTTTGAGTCCGCCAAGAGAAAAGCGCGATATAAATGTTATTTGTCTTGTCAAATGATGCCGTGCGCTGCTGATTGTCTTCAGAGCCAGCTCCTGCTACTGTGCGCTCTGCCACTGCCCACTTCACCCTTACTTCCCACAGAGAACCACAGCTGCAGCAAGAATGATAGCAGCAGATGGAAAACGCTCACTCACCTATCCATGATCCAAGCGATAGAGATCAAGTCATCTGAAACCCATCTGTCTCTTCTACAGTGCAGCCGCTCACTCTGAACTTCCTGATTCTCAGATCAGACAGGAAGTAGGAAGTAGTAATAGTAGTAGTAACAGTGCGGCAGCACTCTAGAGGAGACAGATGGGCTCCGGATGACGGGACCTCTATTGCTTGGATCGCAATAGGTGAATGTGATTCATCTGGTGCTGTCATTCTCCCCCACTGCAGCTGCCTTCCCTGCTGGACTATCGTATTCACTGGGATGGAGGCTGCATGGTGGCTGTCTTGTTTGGGAGGAAATCGGTTGTTCGGTGGTGGGGGTGGTTATGTAATTCTGTCTGGGGAACGGCTTCCGGTTTGGCGGTGTCCAGAGCTTTCTGCTATTGCCAGGCTGGAGATGCAGGGGGAAAGTGCTGCTGTTGTGATATCTGGTGCCCTCTTCACAGGGGTGCCCCAGCCCCTGAGTGCAAATGTCCCAGCCATTCATCTCTCACTCTGCATTTTGCCGCTGCTATTCCCTGCATTGTGCACCCACAGAGGAAAGCGGACTGTTGCCCATAGCAACCAGTAGCTCAGCTGCCCTGGTGTTTGCGGCATGTTGCTGTGCAGCTGCATCTTCTGATTCTATTACGACATGATGGGGGGGCCCAAATCAGTTACTTTGCTTAGGGCCCCATTTAGCCTTAATCCGGCTCTGCTCCTGACTGATATACAGTAGCTCTGCTGTCAGCATGACAGCAGAGGGAGGAGGTTCAGCTATGCGCAAAGCGGTGCAAATGGTGAGAACAAAAATACCGTGTGGCAGGACTGATTGAAATCTACACCCTGGCAGGAATAACAGGATACGAACAGGATGTAGATTCCAATCAGTGTGGTTCGTAAGCAGGTAAACTTAACCACTTGCCGGCCGCGCACTCATAACGCGCGTCGGCACAGTGGTAGCTGCAGGACCAGCGACGCCGGATGCAGGCTAATTAATCAGGAAACAGCCGCTCACGTGAGCGGCTGCTTCCTGTCAATTTATGGCACGGGGCTCCGTGAATAGCCTGCGGGCCGCCGATCGCGGCTCGCAGGCTAAATGTAAACACAAGCGGAAATAATCCGCTTTGTTTACATTTTTACAATGCTGCTATAGCAGCAGCATTGTACTAGATCAGCAATCCCCGGCCAACCAGCGGCCAGGGATCACTGTCACATGACAGGCAGGAGCCTGTTAGAGGCTGCACAGGACAGATCCGTTCCTGTGCAGCCTCCGATCTCCGGGGCAGGGAGGGAGGAGAGGGGGAATCCTGCGGTGGAGGGGGCTTTGAGGTGCCCCCCCCCACCAGCCAAATGCAGGCAGGAGCGATCAGTCCCCCCCAGCACATCATCCCCCTAGTGGGGAAAAAAGGGGGGCGATCTGGTCGCTCTGCCTGGTATTTGATCTGTGCTGGGGGCTGTAGAGCCCACCCAGCACAGATCTTACAAATCAGTGCTGGTCCTTAAGGGGGGGTAAAGGCTGAGTCCTGAAGTGGTTGATCATCACATTGTAATTCAATTTGACAAACATCCTCCATTGTCATCCTCTTTAGTTTAGCAAGGTTCCCGCTATGTAGGATTCTGGCACCATCCATGGAGTATTTTTTTTTCCTTATAGCACAGCACAACAATATGACATTGAGTCCATGAGTGACATATCATATTGAATGCATAGTGGAGAGGTGTGCAGAGCGAAACAGGTAAAAAAAGGCGCTGTGCAGCCGAGGACATTTTGGTGCTGCCATAGGCTGTAATATGAATTAGGCTATAGCAGCACTCAGAGTAATTTGCATGCTGGCAAAAGACAGAGCCCACCAGCAATAGCTGTAAACCAGTTTGCATCTTACCCCCACTGTACAGTGCATTGGAGGAGGAATAGTAATTAACACTGGGGCCATTCAAGCCACTAACAAGCAAGGAAATACTCCAACTATCTCTGACAGTAGTTTTTCACCTACTTTTTGTTACTTTTTCAATTGCAGGGTGCTGAAAAGTTATTGTAAACAGAAGATGAAAAATGAATTGGATAAGGGTCTTTGTGCAGCATCAAGGACATGTTATAAACAAAATGAAGAGAAACTTGAACAGAGGCACCAAAATAGAGTAAAAACATGTAAAAACTGTTTAAAAAGGTGGCAGTGGCATGCTTACCTCCCCAACAAATAAAGCACAGACGGTGTTGATTAAAGTTCAACAAAGATAACATTTATTTTATTTAAGTACTTGAGTACTTAAGTACACAGTGCAACACGTTTCACAGGTTCTATCCTGCTTCACCAGGCAATAACAGGAACAAAAACTAGTACACAAGCCAAATGCCTCACAAAGGCGTTTGGCTTGACCCCAGACTTGTACTAGTTTTTGCTCCTGTGATTGCCTGGTGAAGCAGGATAGAACTTGCGAAACGTGTTGCATTGTGGAGTACTGAAACTGTATCTTGATTGATCTTTAATCAACACAAGTCTTCAAGTTCCCATTACACTATGGGGCTGAGTCCTAAAGTGTCAGTTGGGCTTGGGTGTGCATGCTTTATTGGCGGTGTATTCACAACAGGGTCCATTTTTGCAGCATTTTGCCCACTGTGGTTTGTGAAATTTCTGACCAAGGTTTTTTGGGAAATTCTTAAGAATTGAAAAAAGGCCACCAACTGCAATAAATACTGTACCTTTTCCTTGTTTTAATTTTAGACCCTGCCCAAACACTGCCCATCACTCCTCACCACTGCGCACACCCACTTAAATTTGCAATCAAACCTAGATCCATATATGGATCTAGGTTCCCTAATTATGCACACACCAACTTGCAAAATGTTTAATATCCTTTTTACAGCCATTATCCTGTCATCCCCACTACTTAAAATACCTACATCACTCATCCCTCCCGCTGCCAGCAATAACATTTACATTGCTCCTTCTCTCCTACCATCCTCTCTTCTCTCTACTCATGAACTATTCTTATTTCTCAAGTCACACATACCTTCCTTCACATCTCTTAAACAGCCCACTGTCACATACAAATCACATCCTCACCTCTCTCATCTCTGCCTACTACTCCTACTTGCTGCTGGGGACATATCACCCAATCCAGGACCCTCTCCCAGACCTCACTGCACTCTGGTAAACACCACATCCCTCACTGACCATCCTCACTCCTCCACACACATTAACTGAAGTAACCTGATCACCATTCCTTGCTCTCCCCCTCCCATATATGGAGCCCTCTGGAATGCCCACTCTGTAGTCAACAAACTAGCTCATAGTCCATGATCTCTTCATCACTAATACTTTCACCTTCTTGGGGCTCACTGAGACATGGCTAATCCCATCTGACACTATGTCTCTAGCTGCCCTCTCATACGGTGGCCTCAAGTTTAGCCACACGCCTAGATTGGGTGACAAACATGGGAGTGGGGTGGGAATTATTTTTTCCGAACACTGCTCCTTTATGCTGCTTGCACCTGCACCTTCTCTGGCTTTCTCTTCTTTTGAAGCTCATGCTGTCCGCATCTACTCCCCTCACCACTTCCAGGTTGCTGTCATCTACCGTCCTACTGGACCAGCCTCCACCTTCATTGACCACTTTTCCACATGGCTTTTCCACTTTCTATCCACCGACATTCCTTCCATCATCATTGGGGACTTTAACATCCCCATAGACACTAACTGTTCCACTACCACAAAATTCTTCTCACTCACCTCATCCTATGACCTCTCCCAGTGGTCCTCAACCTCCACCCACAAAGATGGCCACACTTTGGAGCTAGTTTTTACCTGGCTCTGTCCAGTTTCCACATTTAATAACTCTTCATTCCCCCTTTCAGATCACAATCTCATAACCTTTACAATCAGCCTCTCCCTTCCTCCTCCAGCTACTGTAGTGTAGCCATCATGCTTATGCAGGAATTTTCGCAACCTTACCTCTGCTCCCTAGACGATTCTCTGAAACCCCTGGGCTTCCTTTTGTCCTACAATGACCCCAAGACAGCATCCATCTACTACTCCACCACAGTCACCGCTGTCATGAACACAGCCGCCCCTCTCACCAACTTCCGTCCCCGCCGCATCAACAGACAGCCCTGGCTGACTGAACCCATCAAACAACTGAAAAGATAGTCCAGGGCATCAGAACGGCAGTGGAGGAAAAGTTCCAATGCAGATGACTTCATCCACCATAAAAAATGCTACCCCAGCTCAGGGATGCTCTCTCACTTGCAAAACAGTCATACTTCTCTACACTTATTCCTTCACTATCCAATAACCCTAAACAATTTTTTAACACCTTCAGCTCTCTTCTCCACCCCCCGCCTCCCCCTACAACCACATGCTTGTCTGCAGAAGACTTTGCAGCATACTTTGTGAACAAAATTGGAACACTGCAGAACAGCTTTTAAAAGCAACCCTCTTTACCGGTTCAATCACCTCTTCCTTTTTCTTCTCTGCCTGGCAGCTCCCCAACTATCAACTATCCCTCTCTACATAACCACACACTCACTCAAACCTCCTTCCTGCTAACAACCTTCTCTGCCTTAACTGAACAGCGTCTTTCTTCACTAATCTCTAAAGCTCATCTTACTACATGCGCCTTGGACCCTATTCCCTCTTATCTTATGCCCCAGCTCTCCTCCCCCCACATTCCTGCTTTAACAACACTGCTTAACCTTTCCATCTCTACTGGCATTTTTCCTTCTTCATTTAAACAAGCTATCATAATAAAACCCCTAATCAAAAAACCCTCCTTAGACCCTACTGCCCTTTCTAATTACCGCCCAGTCTCTCTCCTTCCCTTTGCCTCCAAACTGTTGGAATGCCACATTTACTCAGTTGTCTAACTTTCTCTCTGCTAATTCCCTAATGGACCCCTTCCAGTCCGGCTTCCGTCCTCAACACTCTACGGAAACAGTTCTCACTAAGGTTGCCAATGACCTCCTAGTTGCTAAAGCCAAAGGCAGATTTTTGGTACTAATTCTCCTAGATCTGTCCTCTGTGTTTGACACTGTTGATCATACCTTACTTCTCCAGACCCTCTCAACACTGGGAATGAAGGGCCTAGCACACTCCTGGAACAATTCTTACCTTTCTGGACATTCCTTCATGGTCTCCTATGCCAATACCAACTCCTCTCCCCACCCACTGTCTGTGGGAGTACCACAAGGCTCCATCCTTGGACCCCTCCTCTTTTCCATTTACACCCATGGCCTGGGACAAATAATAAGCTCTTCTGGGTTTCAGTATCACCTCTATGCTGATGACGCCCACATTTATTGTTCTGCCCCAGACCTCTCCACACTACAATCAAAAGTACCCAAATGTCTATCCACTGTATCTACATTTATGTCATCCCACTTCCTTAAACTCAATATGAGCAAAACAGAGATTGTGATATTTCCACCTTCGCTCTCTGTTCCACCTCTCATTGTCACAATCAATGTAGATAACACCCCAATAGCATCAACCCCCAAAGCTCATTGCCTGGGGGTAAATCTGGACTCTGAGCTATCCTTCATACCACATATCAACACATTAACTACTTCCTGCTTCTTCCATCTCAAAAACATTTCCAGACATCGTCCCTTCTTCTCACAAGAAGCAACTAAAATGCTTGTGCATGCCCTAATCATCTACCGTATTGACTACTGTAACACCCTACTCTGTGGTCTACCAAAAAGCAGACTGGCACCTCTCAATCCCTACTAAACTCCACTGCCCAACTCATCCACCTCTCTTCTAGATCCACTGAGGCAGCACCTCTCTGCCAATCCCTCCATTGGTTACCAGTTGCCCAAAGGATCTAGTTTAAGCTTCTCACGCTTGCATACAAAGCTCTACACAAGCTTTCGCCTCCATACATTTCCTCTTTAATCACCAGATACCTCCACACCCATACCCTCCGTTCCTCACAGGAGACCTTTTGTCCTCTAGCCTAGTAACCTCATCTCACTCTCGGATCCAAGACTTCTCACGGGCTATCCCTTTCCTTTCGAACTCTCTCCCTCAGCCGGTTCGTCATGCCATGAGTGTGGAAACCTTCATATGTACTCTGAAAACACACCTGTTCAGACAAGCATATAATTTGCTATAGGCAGCACTGAAGGCACACTGTCTCACTCACTAACCCCTGTGTTTCCTTCCCTGTTGTTTCCTCCCCACTACCCTCTAGATTGTAAACTCGCAAGGGCAGGGACCTCCTCCTAGTGTTTCTCATACTGCTGTAACTTTAACATATGCACATGTACCAACTACACATCAACTTTGTATGTATTTGTATTTCTACTATTCAATGTCATGACTGTACAGTGTCTTGTATTTCTCATGTATATTTGTTCCCCATTAGTTGTTTGTACAATGTAAAGCGCTACGGACGATGTTGGCGCTATATAAATAAAAAATAACAATATGGGCAATCCCATCCCATCCAATGTTGACATTTGGCAATTAGACATAATTTAGCTAAGCAGTAGAGTGGGAAGGGAATGAAACTCAATGTTAAACTCACATTGTGCTAAATGTTGCACTTGGCACTAGAAGTAAATACTGTGTTTTCCAGGCCAATGACACTAACCCTAAGAGACCGCCCTCAGAGGTAAACAAATCTTTTGATTGGCTGCAGATCCATGCCTAGCTGCAGCCAATCAAATGCTTTGATTATCTCATCTCTCAAGATCCACATACATATAATTTAATGTACAGAAAGAATGAATAAAGCAACTTCTGTGGTCATTCTGTTGACTTCCGATTCCCAAATCCCCACTTAATATGTCTTCGCAGTGTCTTCAGTAGGGTTTGAATTTAAGTCCAGTGAACGTCAAAATGTTTTACTCGATTCAGCTTAATTACACTTGAGCTCCACTTTTCAAACAACATTAATTAAAATTAACAGTTATTTACAAGACTTCCAGTAAAATGTATCTGCTTCTGTAATGTTCCTCTTTTACATCACGTCTGGTCAAAAGAACAGAGCTGTCCCTACAGCTTGCTAGTGTAATAGTAAATACAACTGAACAGAGGCACCAGAGTAGGATAAAAACATCTAAAAACCATCTAAAAGGGAGAAGTATGGGTGGACTCACCTCCCTCGAGGTAAACAGACACACAGACTCGAGCTTAGACAAGTCAGAAAGTACATTTAATGAGTAATTCCAAGCTGCAATGCGTTTCACAGGTAAAACTTCTGCTTCATCAGGCAAATAGCGGAGCAAAAACACACCAAAAGGGTCTGTAGCGTGGCCATCGAGCGCATCTGTCTTTTTTGTCTTTTTCCATGCTAATGTAATATATAATTTAACTCTACATTTTCCTACTTCTAACAGTGGCTAGCATGGCACCACCATAATCTGGCACCAGGGAAAAAGTGATATATCTCAATAAAACTAGATAAAGCAGTTATGTGCATTAATGGGTTGAAAGCTATGCACAATCTGTTATATAAACAGTGGCTGCAACAAAAACAAATGAATGCAGACAGAAAAGAAATGCAAGAAAGGACACACTAAGAAAGTATAATAGCTGAAGTGTAATGTCAGCATCCCAGAGGAACTCATCACAGTAAATCAGCTCAGCAATTACAAGTACACATTTTCCTATTATGTTGATTCTGAAAGGATTCTGAGCTGTTTTTGAAGAAAGAATGTTGAGACATAACTAAATGATACATGTGAAGTGTTTCCCTTTGGAGTGCTCATCAGCTGCTGCTGACGTAAAGGCATGTCATTGTGAGAAGTATTCAAGCTTTGCAAGACAGAACTAATAATGGTTTATTCAATAAAACAGTGTTAAGAGCCATGATTGCATGCCAAGAGAAGTATCCTATTGAAAGTAGCAAGTCCACAATTTCCTGAACATTGAAAAATTACTGGTGAGTAGCTGCTGTTGAAAGCAGTATATGGTATACTGTGTGCTAATTTACTGCACAAGCCTGGGTTTGGTGGGAAAAATGACTGAAGTGTTCTCAAATCAGTGTCAGTATTTTATAAGTAAATGAGAGAAAAAGTAAAGAAGTCAACTTAAAAAGAAAAGGTTTAAAAAGAACAATACTCTACTTGGCATATCTGCACTTGGCTTTCTTTAGCTAATGTCCAAAAATGTACGGTTATATAACGAATATTACTCTGGTGAGACATATTCTATCTTTATAAGAACAGAATGGCATGTACTCTTAGTCCTTGTTTCCATCTATGCGCTTCTATCCGCTTCTGTCCGCTTTTCAGCAACATGTATCAATCTGTAACATTGATGTGCTGATAAAAAGCGGACAGAAGCGGACAGATGGAAACAAGGCCTTAGTCCCTAGTCAGAATTTCAATTCACGTTCATAGAAAGCAATCAAGTTTATTTAGAACTCCCATAAACAGTGCTGCTGAGCTGACTTAATTACAAACTGCTTCTTTATAAAATATTAGTGAACGTAGTTTCATACTAGCAACACTTTTAAAGTTCCTCTGCCACTAATGCAGCAATAAACTTTCTAACATTTTTGATTTTCTGTTTTTATGACTGTTGGTATTATAGCTCTTATCAAAAGTTACTGCCCTCATTCAAAGAATAGACCAGCATTTTGGATTCACGTAAACTGCTGATGAAGATAAAAATCCCTTAAAGAGACCCTGTAAGGGGAAAAAAAAAACCTCTGGGGGATACTTGCCTCAGGAGGGGGAAGCCTTACAATCTTAATAAGGCTTCCCCATCCTCCTAAGCCTCAGGTATCCACTTCTGGCTCCCCAAAAACCACAGCCAACAAGCATGTGCCTGCAATATTTACCTTCCTACCTTCCTATTTACCTTCCTTGGCTCCAGCACAGACACAGCTTTCCGATCAGACTCAGGCAGAAATAGCTCTACTGTGCAGGCCCAAGTCGACTATGCAGTAGAGCAGACCCAATTGGGCTCTGCTATTTCCGCTTAAGCCCGATGGGATACTGCGCCTGCACTGGAACACATTAGTTAAATATTTACCTCACCGATGTTCAGGGGCATTATTAGGATCCAGAGGCATCCCCCTCCAGAGGTAAGTATCCCCCGGAGGGTTATTTTTTTCTTACAGATTTTCTTTAAAGTACAACTGAATTGAGAGAATTATGAACAATACCAGTTGCCTGGCAGCCCTGCTACTCTATTTGGCTGCAGTAGAGTCTGAATAACACCAGAAACAAGCATGTAGACCATGGACAAGGTCTCCTCCTGCCTATCAGCCATCTCCTCCTGGATGTCCGCTAGGTTCCTGAAACTAAATCTAGACAAAACGGAATTTATGATCTTCCCACCCCGGCCATCCACGAACCTCCCAGATGTGCATGTCACTGTTAACCACACTACCATTCGCCCTACCTCTCAAGCCCATTGTCTGGGTGTCACCCTGGACTCCGCACTCTCCTTCACTTCCCACATCCAAATCCTCACAAAGTCCTGCAACTTCCACCTTCGTAACATCTGTAAGATTCGCCCTTTCCTGACCTCTGCCACCACCAAACTCCTCATCCATGCCCTCATAATTTCCCGCCTTGACTACTGCAATGCCCTGCTGTCTGGTCTCCCTATGACCCGAACAGCCCCACTGCAGTCCATCATGAATGCGGCAGCCAGAATTATCCACTGCTCCCATCGCTCCACCACGGCAGATCCCCTCCTAGAATCCCTCCACTGGCTTCCTATCCAGTCCAGAATCAAATTCAAGATACTGTGTCTGACCTACAAATCTGTCCACAAAACCTGTCCAACCTACATTTCCGATCTTACTCAGAGGTACACACCTAGCCGCTCACTCCGCTCTTCCAATGAACTTCGCCTAACCGCCCCCCGCATCACCCAGTCCCATGCACGCCTCCAGGACCTCTCAAGAGCTGCTCCAACACTATGGAACTCCCTACCTCCACCCATTAGGGCAGCCCCCTCCTTCAACATCTTCAAGAAAGCCCTCAAAACTCACCTTTTCACTCTGGCCTACTACCCCTCACAAGTGCTCTAAACCTACAGCTGAACTCTGGTCCCCTACCGTTCGTGTCCTTACCTCTCCCTCTAGATTGTAAGCCTTTGGGCAGGGTCCTCCTCCTTTTGTGTCCTACCTGATCATGCACCTCCATTACTGTGAACCCATGCTATGCATCTGAGTGAACCTGACTTGCCTAATCTCCATGCTCAATCCAGTGACTGACTAAGCATTACCTTGTACTCATACTGTGCTGTGTGATCTGGTTTTCTATTATTCCTGTATTGTCATATTGCTGTATGTCACCCCTAAATATTGTCTGTAACCTAAATTAATGTTCAGCGCTGCGTAATATGTTGGCGCTTTATAAATACAATAAATAATAATAATAATGTAGCTAATCTTGACAGATCTGACAATAATGTCAAAAATATCTGATCTGCTGCATGCTAGTCTATGGCTAAAAGTTTTAGAAGCAGAGGATCAGCAGGATAGCCAGGCAACTTACTTAAAAGGAAATAAATATGGTAGCCTCCACGTCCCTCTCGCTTCACTTGTCCGTTAAAGGACCACTCTAGCAAAAAACCTGACAGGTTTTATACAATACAATACAATAACATTTCTATAGTGCTTTTCTCCCATGGGACTCAAAGAGCTTAGGCTCTCTCAGATTCAGTAATTGGTAGTAGGATGAAGTATTCACACAACAAAAGTTATATTTCTGCAACTGCAGAACAGGTGGGTTTTCAGTCAGGATTTAAACCAGTGTTGATCGGATACCTCATTATCCTATTCGAGTTTGGTCGAATTTGGATAGTAAACTATCCGAATTCACTCGAAGTTCGATATTCGAGTTAATCGAATATCCGATTCAACCTCAGATATCCGACGTCACTATCCGAGTCTGTATTCGAGTAAAATATTCGAGCTGGCTTTAAATAGCTTTTAAAACTAGTATTGGAGGTCAATGATGCATGAAACCACCTCTTTTATGAAGAAAAACATCAAGTGATTATGTGGTGATGTAGTAGTTATAAAAAAGGTATCAAAAATAGTAAATTAACTTCATGAAAAGTGTTTGCATGAGAAGGTGTGTCCAAAATGGTTGTAAGTTGGAAGTCTTCATTTACGTCGTCTTCATCTTCTTCTTCTATATCTTCTTCTTCTTCTTCTTCTATATCATCTTCTTCTTCTTCTTCTTCTTCTATATCTTCTTCTTTTTCTTCTTCTTCTATATCTTCTTCTACTCGAATCTTCTTCATCTTCTACTTCTTGTATCTTCTTCAATTATCTTTTTCTTCTTCTATATCTTCTTCTTCTATATCTTCTTCTTCTTCTGTATCTTCTTCTTCTTCTTCTTCTTCTTCTTCTTCTTCTCCTCCTTCTCCTTCTTCTTCTCCTCCTTCTTCTCCTTCTTCTTCTTCTATATCTTCTTCTTCTATATCTTCTTCTTCTATATCTTCTTCTTCATCTTCTTCTTCTATATCTTCTTCATCTTCTTCTTCTATATCTTCTTCCTCTACTATATCTTCTTCTTCTATATCTTCTTCTTCTTCCTCTTCTTCTCTATCATTATATTATGTGTCTTGGTTTTCCTTTCTTTTGTAATATTTTTTTTTTACTTCATTTGTGGAAATATTTTATTTTAATAACACCATAGTTATATTTGTGTTGATGGCATAATAGGTAGTGGCACATTGCAAGCCACAGCGTCTTTTTCTGTGTACCCTGGCGGTGGTAAAACACAGACATCAGCAGGAGGAGGAAGTAGTTGCAGCTATTGTAGTGTGGTAATAGCTGGTAGGAGAGTGGGTGGCAGCAGAAAATAGTTCTTCTTCTGTTCTCCCTGGCAGTGGTAGCAGCACACAGACAGCAGAAGCTCAATGCAGCTACAGGAGGAGGAGTAGTGTGTGTCAGGCAGTGTGATGTGACTGCTGACATAATAGGCCCTGGTACCTAGCGGTGGTACCAGGGCCGTAAATGAACATCATGAGGTTACAGACAGTGATCGTGAAGCCCACATTGTGTCCAATACTCAATTGGGAATGCACAGTTTTCAACCCGGACACCTCTAAAATAATTAAATTCTTTTTTTTTTTTCAAAATAATGCAGCTATTTCTGAGCGTAAATAGCTGGTGGGGCATGGGCAGCAGCACCTTGTAATGTTTTCCCTGGCAGTGGAGACACAGACAGCAGGAGGAAATACAACAGCAGGCAGCGTGAGGAGGATGAGTGTGTGGCAGACTGGCAGCAGGAAGCAGGAGAGCAGGCAGCCAGACATAATAGGCCCTGGTTCCTAGTGGGTGTAACAGGGCCGTAAATAAACACCATGAGGTTCCAGACAGCGGTCGTGAAGCCCACATTGTGTCCAATACACAATTGGAACAGCACAGTTTTCAACCCGGACACCTCTAAAATAATAACACAAAATTATTACTTTTTTTTTCAGAAATGCAGCTATTTTTGAGCGTAAATAGCTGGTGGCGCATGGGCAGCAGCACCTTGTAATGTGTTCCCTGGCAGTGGAGACACAGACAGCAGGAGGAAATACAACAGCAGGCAGCGTGAGGAGGATGAGTGTGTGGCAGACTGGCAGCAGGCAGCAGGAGGGCAGGCAGCCAGACATAATAGGCCCTGGTTCCTAGCGGTGGTACCAGGGCGTAAATATACACCATGAGGTTCCAGACAGCGGTCGTGAAGCCCACATTGTGTCCAATACACAATTGGGACAGCACAGTTTTCAACCCGGACACTTCTAAAATAATTTTAAAAATTTTTTTTCGAAATAATGCAGCTATTTTTGAGCGTAAATAGCTGGTGGCGCATGGGCAGAAGCACCTTGTAATGTGTTCCCTGGAAGTGGAGACACAGACAGCAGGAGGAAATACAACAGCAGGCAGCGTGAGGAGGATGAGTGTGTGGCAGACTGGCAGCAGGCAGGCGGGCAGCGAGACATAGCTGGTGGCGCATGAGCAGCAGCACCTTGTAATGTGTTTCCTGGCAGTGGAAACATACAGACAGCAGGAGGAAATACAGCAGCAGGCAGCGTGAGGAGGATGAGTGTGTGGCAGACTGGCAGCAGGCAGGAGGGCAGCCAGCAAGACATAATAGGCCCTGGTTGCTAGCGGTGGTACCAGGGCCGTAAATATACACCATGAGGTTCCAGACAGCGGTCGTGAAGCCCACATTGTGTCCAATACACAATTGGGACAGCACAGTTTTCAACCCGGACACCTCTAAAATAATATGTAGAAGCTTCCCAGAGGCGCCAATAGAATAAAAATCACTTAAACGAGCTTAAAACCGATGGGGCAGTGGTGGGCCTATCCCATCCATGCAGACAAAGCAAACAAAGGAAGGACTGTGGCATCAACAGTCAAACAACAATTTATTTACACTCCACAGTAGTTTACTGTGGAGTGCAAATAAATTGTTGTTTGACTGTTGATGCCACAGTCCTTCCTTTGTTTGCTTTGTCTGCATGGATGGGATAGGCCCACCACTGCCCCATCGGTTTTAAGCTCGTTTAAGTGATTTTTATTCTATTGGCGCCTCTGGAAAGCTTCTACATATTGCTAAGTCCACCCTTGGTGGAGGGTTGTACCCATCTTCTTCCCATCTACAGAGAGCGACTTTTAATCCTGAGTGGGGTCAGGTTAATCTCCCCACCTGCCTTCACAGTGGTTGCCTAATGGTAACCCTGGTTTGTGAGTATTAAATTGTTATATTACTCATTATTAATTATCATCTATACAATATCACACTATTGGGCTCTTGGTGTCCCCCCTCCCTTTACCTCTAAAATAATAACACAAAATTATTACATTTTTTTTCAGAAATGCAGCTATTTTTGAGCGTAAATAGCTGGTGGCGCATGGGCAGCAGCACCTTTTAATGTGTTCCCTGGCAGTGGAGACACAGACAACAGGAAGAAATACAGCAGCAGCAGCAGCAGCAGGTGTAATGTGTGTGTGCCACTTCATGTCCCCCTCTCGCCGACAACAGGGGCCAGGAATTCGCCTTCCACCCAAGCCTGGTTCATTTTGAGAAAGGTCAGTCTGTCCACAGACTTGTGAGACAGACGAGATCGCTTCTCAGTGATGACTCCACTGGCTGCACTGAAGCAACGCTCTGACAGTACGCTGGAAGGGGGGCAGGAGAGCACTTCCAGGGTGTACTACGCAAGCTCGCTCCAGATGGGCAGGTGCTTGACCCAATACTCCATGGGATCAACAGGGGCAACGCTGTCAAGCCCGCTGAAGGACCCCATGTAGTCAGCCACCATGCGGGTCAAGTGCTGTCTATGACTGGAGAAGGATGCTGCTGCAGGCACCTCCTCTCTAGTCCCTGGCAGCTCTACACTCATGTAGAGCTCGTTGGTCAGAGACAGCAGGTCTGTGGTGCACGTGCGCTTGCTGCTGGTAGATGCAGGCACCTGCTGCTGCCTCTCTGCTGGCTGGGCAGTGGGGGTGGATGGCTGAGGGAAGGCTTTTTCCAAGCGCTCAACAAGGGACAGCTGCAAATCCCTCATTTGTTGCGCACGGTCTCCTCCTGCAGGCAGGAACTGGCTGAGCTTTCCCTTCAGACGTGGGTACAGCATCATGCAGATCCAGATGTCCTCTCTCTGCTTCATCTGGATGACCCTTGGGTCCTTGCGCAGGCACCTCAGCATGTGCGCTGCCATTGGGAAGAGTCTGGCCACGTCTGCTGGCACATCATCGGCAGCCCCAGAGCCGACAGTGCTGTCCTCCTCCTCTGCCTCCTCCACCTCATCCTCTCTCCACCCCTGCACCAGTCCAGCTGTGCTCTGCTGCTCCCCCTCATCAGCAGCAAGGTCAGGGACCTCCACCAACTCCAAGCCCTCCTCCTCAGAGGTGGCCTGTGAGTAGAGTAGGACAGGTGAGAGCACAGGTAACTAGAGACTAGAGCACAGAGCAGGGCAGGCTGCCTTGCCTAGGCACAGGGCCTAGCTGCTGCAGCTGCAGCAGCACCAGTGACAGTCTCCCTCCCTAGTCCCTAAGAACACAAACTAAACTGCCTAAAATACAATCTATCTACAATACAAAGCAATACAGGTGAATATCAAGTGTTGGAGTGTAAAAACGCTTGGTGTTTTAAGCAATAAATGCACTACTTGCACAGACAAAAAGCACTGGAGCAGTCTCTCAGTACAATCAGTCAGTAAGTCACAAGCAGGACGAGTGAGGCAACATGGCACCCACTATTTATAGCGGGGGGCTTGGCCAGGCTCCTCCTCTGTGATTGGCTGCAGTCAGAGGGCTGGGAGCCCTCTGATTCGCTAGTGAGGACTCGAGGTGACGTCTGACGTGATGCTATCCGAGCGGATGATGCTATCCGAGCTCGGATAGCTAGGATATCTCCGGATAGCTGATTGCTATCCGAGTGTGCTCGGATAGCACAGCCCGGATAGCTAATACTATTCAAGCTCGGTATTCAAGCTCGAATAGTGAAAAAAGAGCTAGGATATCCGAGTATCTCGGATATCCTAGCTCGGATGAGCATCACTGATTTAAACATGTCCAGGGATGGAGCTGTCCTGATCTGCTGAGGTAAGGAGTCCCAAAATGTAGGAGCAGCATGAAGGAAGGCTCTGGGACCAAACGTTTCCAAGTGCACTCTGGGTATGACTGGATTGTTAGAACCCATGGATCTGAGACTGCAGGGATTACTACGCAGCTGTAACATTTTTCTTTCATGTATCCAGTGCCCAGATTATTTAGTGATTTACATGTCAGTAGGCTGATCTTGAATAGGACCCTCCATTTTATAGGTAGCCAGTGAAGAGAGTGCAAGACTGGCATTATGTGGCAGTGACGGGGTTGGTTGGTTAACAGTCTATCAGCAGTATTCTGTATCAGCTCTAGGGGGTACAGGTCCTTTTTTGGAAGGCCAGTGTAGAGAGCATTGCAGTAGTCCAGTTGGGATGTAATGAAGGCCTGAGCTAAGGTTGGTAGATCTTCTGGGGGGATGAGGTGCTTGATTTTTGCGATGTTCTTCAGGTGAAAATAGGATGATTTCATCACAGCAGAGATGTGAGTTCTGAAGTTTAAATCCCCATCAATTATAACTCCCAGGCTACGCACATGATCAGAGCTGTGTAGATCTGTGCCTCCTATTCCCGGTGCTGAAGACTGTAAGTTAAGTTGTTTTGTTGTCATGCACTGCCCTCTGATCAGAAGGACTTCAGTTTTGTCTGCATTTAGTTTCAGCCAGTTGTCACTCATCCATTGCTGTAGTTCGCCTAAGCAGGCGTTCATAGTTGGAGTTGGGTCTGTCACACCTGGCTTGAAGGAAAGATATAGTTGGGTGTCATCAGCATAGCAGTGGTATGTCAGGCCATGTTTTTGGATTAGTTTTCCAAGTGGTAACATGTAAATTGTGAAAAGTAGGGGAGGAAGGATTTAGCCCTGGGGCACCCCATACTTCAGTGGTACATAGGTGGACAGGAAGGGCCCCATAGACACTTTTTGGTTTCTGCCACACAAGAAGGATTGGAACCACTGAAGAACTATGCCATCAATGCCGCAGTATTCCTGTAGCCTGCTTATCAAGGTGTCATGATCAACTATATCAAAGGCTGCAGAAAGGTCTAGCAGTATCAGGAGGGAGCACTCTCCTCTGTCTCTTGCCATGAGCAGGTGGTTGCATATTTGGATGAGGGTAATGTCAGTGCTGTGATGTTTCCTGTAGCCAGACTGGAATGGGTCAGAACTGTTGTTGTGTAGGATTTTGGCTTCTAGCTGGAGGTATATGGCTTCTTCAATTCGCTTACCTAGAAAGGGAAGGTTAGAGACAGATCTGTAGCTGGTCATTGCATCTGGGTCCAGGGAGGTTTTTTTGAGGAGAGGCCTGATGATTGCTTCCTTCAGTAAAGCAGAAATTATCTTTGATTGTAAGTAACAGTTTACAATTTTGAGGAATACCAGTACAAACAGGTTGGGGCAGTTCATTATGAACTTGTGTTGGGTCAGGATCCAGGTCACAGGTAGTTTGGTGGAGGTGAAGGAGGATGCTTGATGTGACTTCTTCATCAATTTCTTTGAAGTTTGACCAAGGTGTTACGTTGTCTCTGCTAATGGTCTTCGGCGCTATATTAGGTTCAGATGCTGTTAGTTTGTTGGCGGACCTTATAGTGGAGACTTTGGGCCTGATTCACTATTCGGTGCTAACCTAGTTAGCACGCCTAAAGGCTTTGGGTGTGCTAACTAGGGTGCTAAGTAGTTAGCAAGCACCAAGCCCAATAAGATCGCACGCAAATTCCTGCATGCAAAACTTTGCGCGCGCAAAGTCTGGTGAGCGCGTGCGACGAAAACGGCGCACCCTATGCGCCTATAAGGTCGCATTGGATGTGCCCTAAACGTCGCATGTGTGCTGTTTCCAGTCTGGCTTCAGGAAACATCACAGCACTGAAATTACCCTCATCCAAATATGCAACCACCTGCTCATGGCAAGAGACAGAGGAGAGTGCTCCATCCTGATACTGCTAGACCTTTTTTGCAGCCTTTGATACAGTTGACCATGTCATCTTGCACGCGGGACTTTGCACGCGAGCATCAATTAGCGCGCGCTAAGAGGTTTTAGGCGTGATGAAGGGCTTTTCACAAGCGTGCTAACAGTTGGCACCGCTTTGTGAATCAAGCCCTTTGTCTGAGAAGAAATGGGCAAATTGGTCACAGAGATCCTTTAAAGACTGGATATTACGTTTTTGACATGCCAGGTTGCAGAGTTTTTTCACTGTGCGGAACAGTTGGGCTGATTTGTAAACTGCATTTGCAATCTCATGTGGTAAAAAGGATGACTTTTTCTCAGTGATTACCTTTTGGTAGTTCTTCAAGTGGAGGATTAAGGAATGTTTGTTTTCTGAGGACTGAGATTTGCGCCACAGTCTTTCAAGTTTTCGGCCTTGTCTTTTCAGCTCTTTTATACAGTTATCAAATCACTGTGCATGATAGTGTGGAGTAAGATATTTGGTGCACAGAGGAGCAATGGTCTCAAAGGTGGAGGACACAGTAAAGTTCAGTAAATGGCAGCAGAGAGTGATGCTGCAGTGATGCACAGAGATCTGCGGCACTGAGAGCAGGTAAATAAAACACTGTCAGTGCTACTCTGCTTAGAGATGGGAGAAGAAGGGACCTCCAAAGCCCCCCCGGCCCCTGCAATCGGGGGCTGCAGGGACTATTTTTATGCCTATGCTTGAATACCAACAATCTTATGTTTACATTATATGAAACTGTTTCACTAGTTTTTTTCCATAGACATATCTTTATTTTGTGTTGAGAATGTACTTCTAGTATTCTTTTCAATAGTGTTGACACTGTAATGTGTTTGCTATGATGTTTGACTAGCACTTTAACACCTTTCTCTAATTTGCTGGAGGAAAATAAAACTGAAATAACTGTCAAAACAGCGCAGATGATATACTTATGACAGCATCCCTTGAAACCTGCTCCCTTCCTTGACTTTCAAGTCTAATACCTAGAAGAGCAGCAGTTATATCACTTTTGATGATGGACTTTATGCTAGTGTATTTTGCTGAAGAGGCTCTTGATGGAAAGAAATTTGAAGTGCATCTGAATTCAGGAGCTCTGTTGCCAACAAATGCTATGTCTAAACTCCCTCAAAAACATGATTCCTCACATAGCTTTTGTTGTACAGCTGCAGTTTTTAACTGTTGAATCTCTGTGAAGTTGGCCGCACTGCCTGGCTTTGCACTGAGGAAATTAAATTGCAACTCCAAGTATCACCTAAGTAATCTGTAGGGAAAAAACGTGATGCACACCTCTCCATAAAACCTTGTCCTGCTTCCTAAATTCTCCCCTACTTTCTTCAGAGGGTATTTTATCCCCCAGTACTACAATTACTTGGGTACAGTGGTGCTCAGCAAGATTTCAGATATCAGAACTACCCAGATAATCCAAACTTTTCCCACTATCCGAACTTTGAATAGCAATTTGGATATTTTTTAAAATCCGAATAGACTATCCGAGCAAACTCGGATTTCCCATCTGAAATACAAAATCCAGGCGGATAGTTAGTTCAGATATCCGAGCAGAAGCCAAAATCACCTTCAATGGCAAAAATCACTTTCGAAGGCAGTCAGGCCAAGAGAGAGAGAGAGAGAGAGAGAGAGAGACTCTTTTGGAAGCATGTTAAGCCATTTTCAGGTCACTTCCGGTTTTTTATCCGGATATCCGAATCCGGCCGGATACTGAGGTCGGATATCCGATTTGGATCTAGATTGGAAAATTTTTAACTTGGATATCCGACCCGGATCGCATATCTGGGTATCCGGATCTGAATTAGTTCCAGATAGTGAAAAGTGGTATCCGAGCAGCACTGCTTGGGTTGGTACAAAGACTTGGGTGCAAAAGAAAAAGGAAGCACATCATATGAATAACAATGAAAACAAAATGTTCTACAATACAGAAACATCAGTGCAAAAAACAGTAGAGGAGAGGGCCCTTTCCATAGGAGCTTACTATCTAAGAGGATAAAGTTATACAGAAATATTATCTGATATCAGGCTTACTGTTGCCACTGCTAGCTTTGTACAGTTATTTGCGTTACCCATGGAAATAACCAACTATGGAAATTTTGACCACATGTTGCTGCTTGATCATGTACAAATGGAGCTGTAGGTACAATGGTTGTTTCATAAAACAACTGAAGATAGTCAAAGTGTGAGACCACCTTGACTCTCAATCAGTAAGGTGCCACAAATTTGTGTTGACATTACACCCTACATTTTTTTATCACTTGAGATACCTTGCTATTAGCTGCTAATAGAAGAGGTTTATATTTATTCTTGTCAAAAACTTTGCTAAATGTTATTTTTTTCACACAGCTCATCAAGCTACATATAAATTAACATTCCATGCTTTATTACACCCTTTTGTGTTACATTTCCTGTAGTTATTGTGTAAGGAAAGGATTTAGCTAATTTTCTTTGCAAATTTCACTTTCTGCCAGAAATTTATTGTAAACTCATCTTTCCTTTAATTTGTTAAAAAAAAAAAAAAATATGAGCAGCATAATGCTTCCTGTAGGAAATGAGTTTAGCAAAGGATAAGGACATCAACTGAGCAGTTTTGTTTAGGAAAATTGAACTAAATGTACAATCTTCTCCAGTGGCATTAGTGTTACGCTAGGCTGAATGCAAAGTCTTTGGAATGTTGAGAGGTTAGAGTTTTTTTTCAGTTTCTGAATCAGAATCAGAATCTTTATCTTTATTTAGCCAAGTGCGACCGAAGTCGTACCCGGAATTGGTTGTGGTTCACATGGCAGTGGCAACAATAGCAAGGACGGAGATTGGCATAAGACAATAGCCATAGTGCAAGCAAGACAGGCATAAGACAATAACATATAATACAAGCAAGATAAGGAAGACAAAAACATATAATACAAGCAAGATAAGCAAGACATGCAGTAACACACAGTTTTAGATGGTCAATGCAGTCCAATATGTGCCTTGCTCTTTCACGGAAACCTCCGGGTTTGGATATTGTGCCGCTCAGGGATAAGTAACTTCGTACCACACCTTGATTAGAGTTCTACCAAGGAGTGCAGGCTAATATGACCTGAAATGCGGCTAGCGTACCGAAGAGAGGCCGGAATTCAGCAGGAGGGCTGCTTGGGGAAAAAAGGTGTCCCTACGCCTGTTAGTCCTCGGGCGGATGGTCCTGTAACGACGGCCCGATGGAAGGAGCTTAAAGAAGCGGCAGCCTGGGTGGGATGGGTCCTGGGAGATCCTGTTAGCCCTTGTTTTCATTCTGGTGGTGCAGAGGAGGTCTAGAGGTGGCAGGGGAGAGCCAATGGTCCTTTCCGCTGAGCTGATAACTCTTTGGAGCTTATACTTATCACTGGCGGTTGCTCTTGCATACCACACAATAATGGCGGAGCAGAGGTAAGCTTCAATAGTGGCAGTGTAGAAGCTGGACAGCAGCTCCTGAGGCATACCAAATTTTTTCAGTTGGCGCAGGAAGAATAGTCTCTGCTGAGCCTTCTTCAGGATTTTGGTGGTGTTCTGCGCCCACCTTAGGTCGCTCATTAGGGTAGTCCCAGGAACCTAACGCTGGAAACCCTGGACACTTCAATCTCGTTGATAGAGATTGGTTGTTGTGTGTGTGTGTGGGGGGGGGGTGTCTCCTAAAGTCCAAGATCAGTTCCACTGTTTTGGCTGCATTAAGGACGAGCTTGTTGACCTCGCACCATCTGCAGATTCTCTCTATCTCGCTGTGATAATCATGTTCCCCCGCCTCTCCGATGAGCCCAATGATAGTGGTATCGTCCGCAAATTTAATGACCTTTACGGAGTCAGCAGAGGAGGTACATTTGTTGGTGTACAATGAGAACTGCAGAGGGGACAGAACACACCCCTGTGGAGCCCCAGTGCTGGTAGTGCTAACATTGGAGAAGCAGTTGGCAAGCTTCACCTGTTGCGTCCTGTTTGAGAGGAAGTCTTTAACCCATGCGCAGAGTGTGGTGTCCACTCCAAGATGAGCCAGGTTGTCGATCAGTATGTTTGGGCAGATTGTATTGAATGCAGAGCTGAAGTCCAAAAACAGGATCCTGGCGTAGGAGTTTGGTCTTTCGAGATGTTCCGTGATGTACGCCAGGCTGATGTTGATGGCATCATCCACGGACCTATTTGCCCTGTATGCAAACTGATGTGGATCAAGGAGGGGGCTGGCAAGGCGTTTCAGGTGGGCTAGAACCAGACGTTCTAGGATCTTCATGACTATGGGGGTGAGGGCCACAGGTCTGAAGTTGTTGTGTTCTGTGTTGCCTGGCTTTTTTGGGACCGGTATGATTGTGGCCCTCTTAAGACAGGAGGGGACACTACCTTCCACCAGGGACCTGTTAAAAAGGGAGGTGAGCGTGGGGGCCAGCTGGTCTGCGCAAGTCCTCAGGCAAGTTGGAGATATGCCGTCTGGGCCGGCAGCTTTCCTGGCATTGAGTCTGCGGAGGTGATGGAGAACATCTTCTTCCCGGACCGCTACTGGCGCTAGGTCAGCCTGGACCTTCGGGGGGAGCGTTTCCAAGGGTGCAGGGTTAGCAAGCTGCTTGGGACTGTTTTCAAACCGACAGTAAAACTTATTTAGTTCCTCGGCTAGTGAGGTGCTGGGGGTCGCATGCTGGGGGGGCGGTTTGAAGTTCGTAGCTGCTCTGAGGCCTTTACACACCTCGCGTGGATTGTTTGACTGGAGGTAGTGACCCAGCTTGTCAGAGTAGGCCCTCTTTGCAGCACGCAGTTCACGATTTAGGGCGTTCTTTGCATCCCTGAACTCATCTGGGGTGCCGTGCTTGTGCGCCAACTCCTTGACTTTCTGAAGTGTTAAGCCGCATCTACACGAGTAGATGCGGCCGCGATGCTCCTTATCAATCGAGCCGCTGATGCGGCTAGATTGATAAGATCCGACAGGATGGATCTCCGCACCGACAATTCCCTGCTCGCTCCCCGCGAGGGGACAATGGCAGGGAATCGAGTGGAAGATAAGCGGCGCCAGCGGGGACGAGCGGGGAATCGAATGCGGCGCACGCGCGGCGAGCGGGGACGCGGCGGGGAAGAGGCGATCCGGTGGCTAATCGATGTAGATGAGGCTTTATAAAAACTTTTTGTCTGGTGTTAGCCAATAATATCTAGTCCTACTTGAGAATTGACACTTGGAAGGAGTCTTGGATGCGAGAGTGAGAGAATGTGACCAAGCTAAAGGACAGGAGGAATTCATGAGAGGATGGTTCTGAATGGTATTTGGAGATTAATGAAGAAATGTATGGAGGGGAAGTGTATGTAGAGCTTTGTATTATAGGGTTAGGAGTAGAACTAGATCATTTAGGTCATTTGCAGCCAAAAAAGAGAGGTTGATGGGGCAGCATCTAAGGAGTGGTGTGAGAGGTGGATGAGATGGACAGCAGAGTTCCCTAGGGATTGCAGAGGTGTCAGTCTGTTTTTGGTATGTTGCTGGGTGCAATTTTGCAGTAGTAAAGATTTGCAATGATTACGATATGCACATTAAATTGT